>NC_066532.1:475169-533314 GCF_024679095.1 Eriocheir sinensis | reverse complement strand
AAAGGGACAGCTAGCATAAAAAAAAGTTCTTAAGCGTTGAGTGATTCTGAAGAGGATTACTGAGGGGAAAAGGCGTGTGAATAGAGAGAGGACGAAGCAAATAAAAAAAGAAGGAAAAATCAGGAATCAAGAAATAGAGGCAGGTAAAGGGACTGACAGCATAAAAATCTCCATAGCGAGGAATATTTTAGAGGTTTACTGAAAGGGGAAGGGTGCTTGAAGAGAGAAAGGGAGAGTGACATGAAAGGAGCAGGAAAAGAAGCGAAGGAAAGTGTAAAAATAAGAAAAAAATCAAGAATCGAGAAAGAGTAAAAGAAAAGGACTGACAGAATAACATCTCTTTAACGTGGAATATTTTAGAGGTTTACTGAAAGGGAAAAGGTAATTGGATAGAGAAAGGAAGAGTGCTATGAAGGAAACAAACGAATAAAAGGGAAAATCATGAATCAAGAAATAGAGGCAGGTAAAGGGACTGACAGGATAAAAATCTCCATAGCGAGGAATATTTTAGAGGTTTACTGAAAGGGGAAGGGTGCTTGAAGAGAGAGAGGGAGAGTGACATGAAGGGAGCAAGAAAAGAAGCGAAGGAAAGTGTAGACATAAGAAAAAAAGTAAAGAATCAAGAAAGAGTAAAGGAAAGGGACCGATAGAATAACATCTCTTTAACGTGGAATATTTTAGAGGTTTACTGAAAGGGGAAGGGTGCTTGAAGAGAGAGGGAGAGTGACATGAAGGGAGCAGGAAAAGAAGCGAAGGAAAGTGTAGACATAAGAAAAAAAATAAAGAATCAAGAAATAGAGTAAAGGAAAGGGACTGACAGTATGACATCTCTTTAACGTGCAATATTTTAGAGGTTAACTGAAGAGGGAAAGGTGACTGAATAGAAAGAAAGAGTGAATAATATGAAAGAAAACAAATATGAAAGAAGGAAAAATCAGATACCAAGAAAGAGAAAGGGTAAAGGGACTGATAATGTACAAAGCTCTAAGCGTGAAATACTTTAGAGTTTTACTGAAAGGGAAAAGGTGACTGAATAGAAAGAAAGAGTGAATAATATGAAAGAAAACAAATATAAAAGAAGGAAAAATCAGATACCAAGAAATAGAGAAAGGGTAAAGGGACTGATATCATACAAATCTTAAGCGTGGAATATTTTAGAGGTTAACTGAATAGGAAAAGGTGACTGAATAAAAAGAAAGAGTGAATAATATGAAAGAAAACAAATTATAAAAGAAGGAAAAATCAGATACCAAGAAATAGAGAAAGGATAAAGGGACTGATATCATACAAATCTCTTAAGCGTGGAATACTTTAAAGGTTTACTGAAGGGGGAAAGGTGATTGAATAGAGAAAGGAAAAGTGATATGAAGGAAACAAACAACAACAAAAAAAGGAAAAATCGGATACCAAGAAATAGAGAAAAATAGCTAAAGGGACTGATAATGTACAAATCTTTTAAGCGTGGAATATTTTAGAGGTTTACTGAAGGGGAAAAGGTAATTAGATGGAGAAAGGAAGAGTGATATGAAAGGAAACAAATATAAAAGAAGGAAAAATCAGATACCAAGAAATAGAGAAGGGTACAAGATATCATACAAATCTCTTAAGCGTGGAATATTTTAGAGGAAAGTTCGAGTGATATGAAGGGAGCAGCTAAAGAAGGGAAGGGAAGTGCATGGATAAATAAGACTTAGAGGAGGGGAAAGGGACTGCCTGTAAAGTGTGTTGCTAGTAATGTGTGTATGTGGTCCCAATTCGATACTACAAAGCCACAAAGGAGGATAGTCGGGTTCTTATGAGTGTTCTTCGCTTTCAAGGTGTAGGAGCCTTGTCACACTATCACTAGGCTCATAAAACTACCCATGAAAATGCTGACACAATCTATACAAAAGCCTTATCAAGTTTGGGTGTGTGTAGGCGTCGAAATGTTTGAGAATGTCCCTCTTGAACCACTTTTACTGCGTGGGTAGAGGGGGCATCCCGGTTCAGCCTCCCTCGAGTTTAGAAGTATGTTAAGAGGGAGAGTGCAAGGGGAAATGGAACAAAGACGAATTCAGAAAAGAACTGACAAAAAGGAAAGAAAAGTGCTTATAATGGAGGCTTAAAGAAGAGGACAGCTACAAGAGGAAAGGAACAAAGAGTAATTCAAGAAGCAACAACTGAAAAAAAAAAAAATAAACATTAAGAAAAATCTAGATATAGTGAAGACCCAGAAAAGGGAAGTGGTACGGTGAGTGTGCTCCTGTAAAAGTGTTGCTACTAAAGTTTGTAAGCCTCGAATGAATAGGTTTAAAAGGAAAGAACGAAAAGTAATTCACGAAGCAACAACTGAAAAAGAAAGTGCAGGGATAATGGAGTCCCCCAGAGAAGGAAAACATTGTGATTTGTGTTTCCATAAAAGTGTTGCTATTGAAGTTTGTGAGCCTCGAATATATAGGTTTAAAAGGAAATACAGGAGAATAATACAAGTAGCAACAACTGAAGAAAATAACAGAATGAAAAGTGAAGGAATAAAGTAGATCCAGAGAAGTTGGGAAGCGTTGTGATGTGTTTCTATAAAGGTGTTTCAGTGTGTATATCTCGGGGTATAGGTTTATGATGAAGGAAAGAAGAGTAATTCACGTAAGAACAATTGAAAATAAATAACAGAAAGAAAAGAGGAGGTATTATGTAGATCCAGAGAAGTTGGGAAGCGTTGTAATGTGTTTCGATAAAGGTGTTGCAGTGTGTGTATCTCGAAGTATTGGTTTATGATGAAGGAACGAAGAGAAATTCAAGTGATAGCAACTGAAGAAAAATAATAGAAAGAAAAGTGGAGGAATAATGTAAATCCAGAGAAAAAGGGAAGCGTTGAAATGTGTGTGTTTCTAAAAAGTGTTGCTCCAGAAGTTTGAGCCTCGAATGAATGGGTTTAAGAGGAAGGAACGAAGAGAAATTCTAGTGAGAACAACTGAAGAAAAATAACAGAAAGACAAGAGGAGGTATAATGGAGCTCCAGAGAAGAAGGGGAGCGGTGTGATGTCTCGATAAAGGTGTTGCAGTGTGTGTATCTCGAAGTATAGGTTTATGAAGAAGGAACGAAGAGCAGTTTAAGTAAGAACAACTGAAGAAAAATAACAGAAAGAAAAGAGGAGGACTAATGTAGATCCAGAGAAGTTGGGAAGCGTTGTAATGTGTTTCGATAAAGGCGTTGCAGTGTGTGTATCTCGAGGTATAGCTTTGAGATGGAAGAAATAAAAGAGGAATTCAAGACCTTCTATAAAAGTGTAGCTACTGATGTGTGTGTGAGTCTCGAGTATGGATTTAAGAGGGAACGGAACAAAGAGGAACTAAAAAAAGAAGAAAGAAAAGTGCAGATATAATGAAAACCCAAAGAAGGGAAGAAACGTTGTAATGTGTGTGTTTCTATATAAAGTGTAGTTACTGAAGTGTGCGTAAGTCTCGAAGTATACGTAGATTTAAGAGGGAAGGGAACAACGAGGAACTGAGATAAAAGAAAGAAAATTGCAGGCATAATGGAAATCCAGAGAAGAAGGAAAGTGGAGTGATGTGAGACCTTCGATAAAAGTGTAGCTACTGGTTGTGTGTGTGAGTCTCGAGTATGGATTTAAGAGGGAAAGAAACAAAGAGGAACTAAGCAAAGAAAGAAAAGCGCAGATATAATGAAAACCCAAAGAAGAAGGGAAGAAACGTTGTAATGTGTGTGTTTTTATATAAAGTGTAGTTACTGAAGTGAGCGTAAGTCTCGAAGTATACGTAGATTTAAGAGGGAAGGGAACAACGAGGAACTGAGATAAAAGAAAGAAAATTGCAGGCATAATGGAAATCCAGAGAAGGGAAGTGGAGTGATTGAGACCTTCTATAAAAGTGTAGCTACTGGTTGTGTGTGAGTCTCGAAGTATGGATTTAAGAGGGAACGGAACAAAGAGAAAGAGAAAAGAAATGAGAGTGCAGATATAATGAAAACCCAAAGAAGAGAGGAAGTGTTGTAATGTGTGTATGTTTCTATAAAAAAAGTGTAGCTACTGAAGTGCGTGTGAGTCTCGAGGTATAGATTCAAAAGGGAACGGAACAAAGAGAAAGCGAAAATAAATGAAAGTGCAGATATACAGAAAACCCAAAAGAAAGGAAGCAGTGTGGTGTGTGTGCTTCTAAAAGTGTTACTACTAAAGTGAAATAATAGGCCAGAAGTGAAAAAAAAAAAAAGTAATTGAAGAAGGAGCAACTGAATGGGAGAGAACCGAAGTGCAGGTATAATGGACCCCCCCCCCCAAAAAAAAAAAATAAATAAATAAAAAATAAAGGTATGATAAGTGTGTTTCTGTAAGTGTTGCTCCTGAAGTGTGTGCGCGCTGGGAGTGTGTTACGAGGTCATTTACTTAGCCGGGGCGCTCGAGAGGTAGGTAGTGGAGACTTGAGGAGAAGGAGCAGTCTATTAAGCAGTGAGTCAGAGTGGAGGAGGAGGACGAAGAGGAGGAGGAGGAGGAGGAGGAGGAAGAGGAGGAGGAAGAGGAGGATGTTTTTTTTTTTTTGCGTGGGAGTGGAGTAGAAAGGAAGAACGGAAGAATGGAAGAAAGGACGAAAGGAATGGAAGGGAGGGACCACTGTTATATATAGAGACGAAAGGATGAAAGAAGAAGGAAGTAAGGAAGGAAGGAAAAAGGAAAGAACCAAAGAAACACCAAGAGGAGGAGGAGGAGGAGGAAGAGGAGGAGGAGGAGGAGAAGGAGCAGGAGGAGGAAGGATAAGTAGATGATGATGAGGAGGAGGAGGAGGAGGAGGAGGAGGAGGAGTGTGTTTGTATTGAGTGTGTTTGTCTCAGGGTTGGGTGCTCAGGAAGTACATTAAGAGGGTGAAGGAAGGGAGGAAGAGGAAGGGTGAGGATGGGTGAGGAGAAATATGAAGGACGATGAAGGGTACAGGAAAGGAACAAAGTATTAGTGATAAGTAAGCATAAGTAATAAAAGTAATAAGTAAGAAGTAAAATTTAAGAGTGATAAGTTTGATTAGAAAAAAGTATTATTATTTAGAGTGAGGCGTAATTTTAAGAGTGGAAAGGAATAAGTAAGCAAAAGTAATGTCTTAAGTAACAAAATGCAATAATAAGTAATAAAAGTAATAAGTAATAAGTAAAATTTAAGGGTGAAAAGTATGATTATATAAAAAAAGTAGAGTTATTTAGAGTGAGGCGTAATTTTAAGAGTGAAAAGTGATACTGAGGAGAATTATTATAAAGTCTTAAGTAATAAAAAAAAGTAATAAAAGTAATAAGTAAGAAGTAAAATTTAAGAGTGAGAAGTATTATTATAAAAAAAAGTAGCGTTAGTTAGAGTGAGGAATAATATTTTAAGTGTGAAAAGTGAAAATGAGGAAAAGTATTACAAAGAACCCGAGCATTATCGAGGGTGAACACTACTAATAAGAGTGAAAAGTAATATAAAAGTAAGGAAAAGTAATATTAAAGGCAGAAAAAATATTAATAAAGCCAAGTAATATTAAGACGAGGAGGAGGAGGAGGAGGAGGAGGAGGAGGGTTGTTGTCTGCGTGGGAGAGGAAGGAAGGACGAAAAAAAGAAATATAGGAAAGAAAGGAAGGAAGGAAGGAAGCTAAAAAAAGAAATATAGGAAAGAAAGGAAGGAAGGAAGGAAGGAAGGAAGCTAAAAAAAGAAGTATAAGAAAGAAAGGAAGGAAGGAAGGAAGGAAGGAAGGAAGCTAAAAAAAGAAATATAGGAAAGAAAGGAAGGAAGGAAGGAAGCTAAAAAAAGAAGTATAGGAAAGAAAGGAAGGAAGGAAGGAAGATAAAAAAAGAAGTACAGGAAAGAAAGGAAGGAAGGAAGGAAGATAAAAAAAGAAGTACAGGAAAGAAAGGAAGGAAGGAAGGAAGGAAGGAAAAAAGGAAGGAAGGAAGGAAGCTAAAGAAGAAATATAGGAAAGAAAGAAAGAAAGAAAGGAAGGAAGGAAAAAAGGAAGGAAGTAAAATTAAAAAAATAAGTAATATTAGAAAAGTAAAAAAATATTAACAGAGCCAAGTAATATTAAGAAAACGGGAACTAATTAACGGGATACTAATACAAAGGGTGCGATGTAGTAATATAGGTGAGAAAAAGTAAAATTAAGAGCGTGGAGAAATATTAACAAAGCTTCCCCTTAAACGTATGTCTGCAGGAGAGTCCATTAAGACGTGAGGGAAGGAAGAGCGGGCGAGGACTAATTCATATGGAGGAGGAGGAGGAGGAGGAGGAGGAAGAGGCGGAGGCGGAGGCGGAGGAGGAAGAAGAGGAGTAGGGTTGCTGATTGCGTGGGAGATGAATAGAGAGGAAGGAAGAAAGGAAGGCAGAAAGATAGGAAAGGAAGGAAGGAAGAAAGGAAGGAAGAAAAAGGAAGGGAGAAAGGACGGAAATACAGTTTGATATAAAGATGAAAGAATGAAAGAGGAAAGAAGAAAGGAAGGAAGGAAAATAAAGGGAGGAAATAAGGGCAAAGAAGAACCAGGAGGAGTAGGATGAGGAAGAAGAGGAGGAAGAGGAGGAGGAGGAAGAGGGGGGGGAAGGTTGGCTATTGCGTAGGAGAGGAAGAGTAAAGGAAAGAAGGAAGTAAAAAAGATGAAAAGATGAAAGAGGAAAGAAAGAAAGGAAGTAAGGGAAAAGAAAAGAAGGGCAAGGAAGCATCAGGAGGAAGAGGAGTCAGGTGGGAGGAGAGTAAGGAGGAGGAGGAGAAGGAGGCGCTAAAGGGGGGACTCCTGTAAAGTGTCCCTCTCTAGCGTACGTGCCTCGGGAGTGTTATGGAGACGTGCGTGAGGTGAGGAAGGGAGCGCGGCAATTCATGAGGGGGCACCCGGAAGAGAGGAAGGGCAGCACGCTCGTAAATTGCCGTTACTTGGGGCATTATTAGTGTTTGAGTAGCGTGCAGGGGAGTGACGGGGCCGGGAGTACGTCCGTTGATAATTGAGAGGGGCGAAGACCTGTACTGAGTGGAGCAAGTGTGGCTAATGTAGGTTATATATTGGGAAAGTTCAGCGTTATGAGGGCCAAAGACCTTTACTGAGGGGATCTTGTATTGGGAAAAGTTGAAAAAGAATGCAGATTGGTTATGTTGAGAGATAAAAAGGGTCTCTTATTGAATTGAAAAAGTTAGTAAAATGGAATACAGGACTAGAAAGGAAGAATGGAAGAATAGAAGAAAGTATGAAAGGAAGCAAAAAAGGAAAGGAGAAAGGACGGACACAGAAATATTGAGATGAAGCGACGAAAATCTTAACTGAGCCAGAATACGTCTTGCTAAAGGTGGGCATGTTAAGAGGGATGGAAAGGGTCGTAGCAAATAATAAAAAAAATGAATGTAAAAGTGCTATATATCTGCAATCAAGGAATGCTAAATTGAGTCATACAGAGCAGAACGTGTTGCTAAATTGGTTATGATAAGAGATATGTTAAGAGGGATGGAAAGGCTCGTATCAAATAATAAAAAAAATGTTAGTAAAAGTGCTATATGTTTCTAATCAAGGAATGCTAAAATAGAGTTATACTGAGCAGGACACGTGCTGCTAAATTGGTTATGATAAGAGATATGCTAAGAGGGATGGAAAGGCTCGCATCAAACAATAAAATAATGAATGTAAAAGTGCTATATATCTGCAATCAAGGAATGCTAAATTGAGTCATACGGAGCAGAACGTGTTGCTAAATTGGTTATGATAAGAGATATGCTAAGAGGGATGGAAAGGCTCGCATCAAACAATAAAATAATGTATGTAAAAGTGCTATATATCTGCAATCAAGGAATGCTAAATTGAGTCATACGGAGCAGAACGTGTTGCTAAATTGGTTACGATAAGATATATGTTAAGAGGGATGGAAAAGCTCGTATCAAATAATTAATGTTGGTGAAAATGCTATGTATTTGTAATCAAGGAATGCTAAATTGAGTCATATTCAGAAGAACGAAATCATTTACGAAGTATAACACGTGTTGCTAATAGTGGGTATGTTAAGAGTTATGTTGAGAGGGATAGAAAGGCGCTTATCAAATAGAAAATGTTGGTGAAAGTAGCTTGTATCTGGAATGACAAGGAATGCATAGTGGAGTTATATGATCAGAAGGACAAAAATCTTTACTGAGCAGAATACGTGTTTTAAAAAGTTGTTTATAGGAATGTCCTGGAATGAACGAGGGTATAAAAAGGCGCTTATACGCTTTTTATATAAAGATTAAGTTAGTGAAAGTGATTTGCAATAATGACAGGGAGTGCCCGAGGGTAAAAAAAAAGCGCTTATTAAATAGAAAATAAGTTAATAATAGTGATTTGTAATATGACAGAATGGACGCGGGTAAAAATATGCGTTTATTCTCTTATTTAATAGAGAGCAAGTTAGTAATAGTGATTTGTAATAATGACGGAATGAAGGAGGGTAAAAATATGCGTTTATTCTCTTATTTAATAGAGAGTAAGTTAGTAATAGTGATTTGTAATAATGACGGAATGAAGAAGGGTAAAAATATGCGTTTATTCTCTTTTTTAATAGAGAGTAAGTTAGTAATAGTGATTTGTAATAATGACAGAATGAAGGAGGGTAGAAATATGCGTTTATTCTCTTATTTAAATGAGAGCAAGTTAGTAATATTGATTTGTAATAATGACGGAATGAAGGAAGGTAAAAATATGCGTTTATTCTCTTATTTAATAGAAAGCAAGTTAGTAATAGTGATTTGTGATAATGACAGAATGGACGCGGGTAAAAAAATGCGTTTATTCTCTTAGTTAATAGAGAGTAAGTTAGTAATAGTGATTTGTAATAATGACGAAAAGGACGCGGGTAAAAACATGCGCTTATTCTGTTAGTTAATACAGTAAGTTAGTAATAGTGATTTGTAATAATGACGGAATGGACGCGGGTAAAAAAAATGCGTTTATTCTCTTTTTTAATAGAGAGTAAGTTAGTAATAGTGATTTGTGATAATGACAGAATGGACGTGGATAGAAAAAATGCGTTTATTATCTTAGTTAATAGAGAGAGAGTTAGTAATAGTGATTTGTAATAATGACGGAAAGGACGCGGGTAAAAATATGCGCTTATTCTGTTAGTTAATAGAGTAAGTTAGTAAAAGTGATTTGTAATAATGACGGAATGGAGGAGGGTAAAAATATCGGTTTATTCTCTTAGTAAATAGAGAGTAAGTTAGTAAAAGTGATTTGTAATAATGACGGAATGAAGGAGGGTAAAAAGGGCGCTTAATAAATGAGAGATATGTTGATGAAAGTGATTAATAAGAAGGACAAGGAATTAAGGAGGGGAAAAAAGTGTGCTTATAATATAGAAAGTATGTTCGAAAAAGTGATTTGTAATAATGAAGGAATGAAGGAGGGTAAAAAAGGGCGCTTATAAAATGACAGATATGTTGATGAAAGTAGTTTATAAGAAGGACAAAAAATGAAGGAGGGGAAAAAAGGGTGCTTATAAAATAGAAAGTATGTTCGTAAAAGTGATTTGTAATAATGGTGGAATGGACGAGGGTAAAAAAAGGCGCTTAGTAAATAGAATATACGTTGGTGAAGTGTTTTACAGTAATCACAAGAAATGCAGGGCGGAGTTAAGCTAAAGAGGGACGAAAACCTTTGTCTAGCAGAACCAACGTTGCCAGATTGTCTTACTCAGCCGCTTATTTTATTTTATTTTATTTATTTTTATTTATTTGTATTTCATTTTTATCTTATTTTAGGAGCAGTGAATAGCCGGCTTTTTATTCATTATTGTTTTCTTTTTTATGCCCTTGAACTGACTCCTTTGCTGGAAAAATAAAAAAATTAAATAAAAATAAAAAATCCCGACTTCCTACCCCAAAACTATCTTCTGGGCTCCAATAACGAAACTCATTTATAGTTATCGTTAAAAGAGTTAGATCCCGATATTTCTAGGCAATAGTTAGGCGTCAGAAACCCGTAAATACTATGCTCTGAGTACGATAACCTGGCAACGGTGAGCAGAACACGGGTTGATAGAAAAATGATTTATAGGAACGACAAGGAATGCAGGAGGCTGAAAACAGGCGCACATGAAGAAAAGTATATGTTGGCAGAAGTGGTTTGCAATAATGAAAGGAGGGGTAAAAAAGGCGTTGGTGAATGTGATTTATAGGAATAACAAGGAATGCAGGAGACTAAAAGAAGAGGCATATATAGAAAAGAATACGTTGGCAGAAGTGGTTTGTGATAATGAAAGGGGGGGTACAAAAAGCGTTGGGGAATGACTTATAGGATGACAAGGAATGCAGAAGGCTAAAAAAAGGCCCTTATGAAATCGAGAGTATGTGGACAGAAGTGGCTTGTAATAATGACAGGCAATGCAGGAGGATGAAGAAAGGCACTTATTAAACAGAAGATATAAGGTGAATGTGATTTATAGGAATGACAAGGAATGCAGGAAGGTAAAAAGAGGCGCTTATGAAAGAGTGACTATGTTGGAAGAAATGGTTTGTGTTAATGAAAGAAGAGGGATAAAAAGAAGGGCTTATTAAACAGAAGATATGCTGTTGAATGTGATTTATAGGAATGACAAGGAATGTAGGAAGGTTGAAAAAAGGCGCTTATGAAAGAGTGACTATGTTGGAAGAAGTGGTTTGTGTTAATGAAAGAAGAGGGGTAAAAAGAGGGGCTTATTAAACAGAAGATATGTTGTTGAATGTGATTTATATGAATGACAAGGAATGTAGGAAGGTTGAAAAAAGGCGCTTATGAAAGAGTGACAATGTTGGAAGAAGTGGTTTGTGTTAATGAAAGAAGAGGGGTAAAAAGAGGGGCTTATTAAATAGAAGCTATACTGGAGAATGTGATTTATAGGAATGACAAGGAATGTAGGAAGGTTGAAAAAAGGCGCTTATGAAAGAGTGAATATATTGGAAGAAGTGGTTTGTGATAATGAAAGAAGAGGGTTAAAAAAAGGCACTCATTAAACAGAAGATATAAGGTGAATGTGATTTATAGGAATTACAAGGAATGCAGGAAGGTTAAAAAAAAAGCGCTTATGAAATGGAGACTATGTTGGAAGAAGTGGTTTGTGATAATGACAGGAGGGGGTAAAAAGAGGTGCTTCATAAATAAAAGATATGCTGGTGAATGTGATTTATACGAATGACAAGGAATCCAGGAAGGCAAGAAAAAAAGGCGCTTATAAAAAAGAGAGAATGTTGGAAGAAGTGGTTTGTGAAAATTACACGGAATGCGTGAAATAAAAAAAAGACGGATATTAATAGAAAATACATTGGTGAGAGTGATTTATGGGAATGAAGAGGAAAGCAGGAGGGGAAAAAGGGGGTTACGAAATAGAAAATATGTTAGAAGAAGTAGTTTGTAATTATTAAATAGAAGACACGTTGGTGAATGTGATTTATAGGAATGACAAGGAATGCAGGAGGGTAAAAAAACAGGCGCTTATGAAATAGTGACTATGGCGGCAGAAGAGGCTTATAATAATGACAGGGAATGTGCGAAAGGAAAAAAGGGGGACTTCTTACATGGTTGAATGCCACAGTCATTAGCGAACAGAGTTGGGGCTAATGATATCCAAGCTATGGAGCCCTCCATGATTATGTTTCGGGAAAATAAACATGGGTGGAGGTATCTTTTATGTAATAGTAGTAGTAGTAGTAGTAGTAGTAGTAGTAGTGGTAGAAGTAGTAGTAGTAGTGGTGGTAGAAGTAGCAGTAGTAGTAGAAGTAGTAGTAGTAGCAGTGGTAGAAGTAGTAGTAGTAGTAGTGGTAGAAGTAGTAGTAGTAGTAGTGGTAGAAGTAGTAGTAGTAGTAGTAGTGGTAGAAGTAGCAGTAGTAGGAGTAGTTATGTTAAAAGGGATATGAACACATACGATGCCAGAACATGTGTTGGTAAAAGAGGTTGATAGGAATGGCAGTGTGGAGTTATGTTAAATTATGTTTTTTTGGAACGAAAACCTTTATAAAGCAAAATGCGTGTTAGTACAGGCGGCATATTTCTGGAATGACGAGGAGTGCACGACCGAATTAAGTTCAAAGGCATGAGAGGCGTTTATTAAATAGAAAATGTCCGGCAAGTGGTTTAATTGGATGGCAGAAATAGCACCCTGGAGTTATATCAGGAGGGACGAAAAACCTTTATTAAGAACAAATGTTATTAAAAGTGGTTGAGAGCTGAGAAGGCCAAAAAGACGTTTATTAGACAGAACAAGTGTTAGTGAAAGTCGTTTATATGGCGAGTGACAACCTATCGAGAGAATAAGCTGAGAAAAGGAAGGGAAGTAAAGACAACCAGCGCGGAAGCTTTACAGATTACCTAAACATGATTTTCTACGTATAAAGGCGCATATTCGGTTATTTAATAGAGAGTAAGTTAGTGAAAGTGACTTGTAATAATGACAGGTAATGCACGAAGGTAAAATAGGGCGCTTATGAAGTAGAACAAATCCATAGCATATTTTCTGGCCTTGTGTGTGTGTGTGTGTGTGTGTGTGTGTGTGTGTGTGTGTGTGTGTTGGTATGAAGTGGACGCGGCCGTTAGTATAAATAAACACACTGAAAACGAATACACACGGCCATCACTTTCCCGGCCCTTGCTTCCTACGGTTGTGTTATGTCAGGAAATATGAAGAATTAATGGGCGGAAAGCATCGGCGCGAACAGGAAGGGTGCGCAAGATAAATACGGAAATAACAATAAATAATAACTTTACTTCATAATAAGACCAATAAACTTTACAATTTTACTTCACAATAATAATGAATAACAATTTTACTTCATTTCTTTGCCTTACGATTTAACAAACACTGAGGAAGGAATGAGTTTGACGCCTAAAACTACTACTACTACTACTACTACTACTACTACTACTACAATTACTACTACTACTAGTACTACTAACATCACTACTACCACTACTACTACTAATGATAATAATAATAATAATGTTTTTCCACGAGGGGTCAACACACAAACGAGCTCGTCAGTCCGCCTTTGTATCTGAAACACGGTTCATGATATCCTAAGACTTTTCGTAAATCTGGGCTCCGTGGGGCGGCAGCGAGGGCCATCCTTCCTGCTTAAGGCTTATCTGGGCGTGACCTGTCCCACTGCACCGGGCCAGAGACAGATTGAGAGAAAGATAGATAGCTCGGGATAGATTGAGATGGATAGACCTAGAACATATCAAAGGAAAAGGAAATCATATGAGAACGCGAGAGATAAAGCAAGAGCTCTGAGTCTCCACCATGAGAACGAGATAGATATAGAGACATAGAACAAATCAATGAGAACTCGAGGGCAGAAAAAAAGACCAGAAACCTCACCACAAGACTGATAGATAGATGAGAGAGAAATAGAGAGGGAAAGAGACAGACTATATCAATAAAAAAAATAGAAAACAGCAGAAAACAAAGACCCTAAGACCTCATCAAGAGATAGATAGATGGATAAATAGATAGACAGAAAGACATACAGATAGATATATTGACTTAAAAAATAACAATATAAAGTAGAGAACATAAAAATATGGCCCTGAGACTTTACCGCGACTGATAGATATATAGACAGACAGACAGATAGATAGATAAAAAGAGACCTATACAATATCAATAAGACCTCAGGAAAACCAGAAAACAATAGCTCGGAGATATTAATTACGAAGTCCCAATCTGCCTCCTATAAGTCATTCAAAGAGAGATGTCATTAGGATGGAAAATACCGCGAAGAGTAACTCACAAACACACACACACAAGCCTTGAAGCGGATCAATGAGACCTCAGAAGAATGGGACAAAAGGAACCCGCACTAATAGAGTCGGGACATGCTCACCCCCACGTCATGTCAACAGAGGAAGAAAGCACGTCATTAGGGGCCGAAATGACGAAAAAGAGAGCGGATCACACACATTAATTGTCTCTCGTACATATTTAAAGATCGCCCTTGCTATGCCATTCCCTTAAAATCAATACATGGCAAGTGCTGTTCCATACAGGCTTTCAGTAAACCACTTTCACGGGTTAATGGGCTAATGGCTGTATACAAAAACTAATATTCTCTGGTTGTAGTAGTAGTAGTAGTAGTAGTAGTAGTAGTAGTAGTAGTAGTAGTAGCACCAGTAGTAAAAGAAGTAGTAGTAGTAGCACCAGTAGTAATAGTAGTAGTAACATTAGTAGCATTAGTATTATCATCATTTTTATAAGTATTTTAGGAAGTTATTGAAAGCAAGATATGAGTAAATTAACGAAGGCGGAAGGCAGTTATAAGCAGACGTTCGCTTTTGAGTTGGCAATAATGACATATCTCTAACAAGTGAGGGGGAGGTGGGCCACCTGCCGCTCAGCTGATGAATTAATGAAGACTCGCGAGCAAGGTCTATTGGGAAGCCTATGTGATGAAGATCCGGCCCGCGTGCCTCGAGTCGTGCAACAGCCGCGTGGCAGTGTGTCGTTGGGCTGAAAAGGCGGCCAGGAGTGAGCTTGTTGAGATACCGGGAAGAGCAACACACACACACACACACACACACACACACACACACACACACACACACACATAAACACACACACACACACACACACACACACACACACACACACACACACACACACACACACACACACACACACACACACATTAACACAAACATAATTATTATTAGTTAGTTATTAAAATCATTAATATTACCATTACTATTATTATTATTATTATTGTTATAGTTATTATCATAATTATGGTCGCAAAGGAATGACACTTGTACAAATACGCGTTCAAATAATGATAAATAAATAAATATACAAATAAATAAATGAATATAAATAAATAAATAATGAATTGAAGAAACATATACGAAAATTTGTGGGTAAGAGACAGACAGGCAGACACAGACAAATAGACACACACACACACACACACACACACACACACACACACACACACACACACACACACACACACACACACACACACACACACACACAGATCTCCACCCCCCACCCTTCACACAGCCTGAGTTTGGGCGCCACAGGAGGTCAATGGGACGTTCTAAGAATCAAGTCGTGTATATTGACGCGCCCGCTGCCTGATTTATGGATTCCCGGAATGAGTCCAAACCCTCGCCCGGACTGACAGCGAGGCACTTGAGGACGTATTAAAAGTGACTCTTGTTAACCTGTCACGGCGGGCGAGCGAGGGAAGGCTGAGGAGCGGAGCGGAACGGAACAGATGAGGACTCCCCCGCCCATCTCCGCCCCCGCTCCCACCCCGCGCTGCCAGTCTCGCCTCCCACGCCCCGCTACCACCATCACCACTGCGCCTTCTACCACTGCTACTGATACTATTATACTTCACCAACGTCACTATAACCACTGTGCCTTCTATCATTATTATTATCTCACCTCTAAACATCATCACCAACATCACCACTACTACACCTCCACTGTTACCACCACAAAACTGATCATACCACCTTGAACATTTTTACCACCGCCACCACCATTACCACGATCATTGTTACCACCTGAAAATTAATACTACCCCCTTGAACATTAATACCAACACCCCCTACTGTTACCACCTCAATGCTTAACATTATTACCACCACCACCACCACTACCACGATCATTGTTACCACCTGAAAACTAATAATACCCCCTTGAACATTAATACCAACACCCCCATTCCCGTTACCACTACCACTGTTACCACCTCACCGCATATATACACCCCTTTGAACATTATTACCAACACCATCACCATTACCACAATCGTTGTTACCACCTGAAAATAATAATACCCCCTTGAACATTAATACCAACACCCACATTCCGGTTACCACTACCACTATTACCATCTCACCGCTTATATACCCCTTTGAACATTATTACCAACACCGCCATCACCCCTCCCACCACTACTCACATACCACCTCGAAACTTTAAATGCCTCCTCGAACATTATTACCAACACCGCCATCACCCCTCCCACCACTACTGACATACCACCTCGAAACTTTAAATACCTCCTCGAACATTATTACCAACACCGCCATCACCCCTCCCACCACTACTGACATACCTCCTCGAACATTATTACCAACACCGCCATCACCCCTCCCACCACTACTGACATACCACCTCGAAACTTTAAATACCTCCTCGAACATTATTACCAACACCACCATCACTACCTACACCACCATGACCATAGCTGCATGTATAAATTTTTCTTCACCATCATCACCATTATTATCACCAACACCTACACTCACCACCTGCATCACGATCACCATCATCACCATCACCACCATCACTGTACTTACGCATCCACTTACAACCACCACCAACACCACCACTCCACTTCTCCCTCTCTCCACTTCACCCCCCCTCCTCCTTCTTGTCCCTCTTCCAACCTCCTTTGCCACCCACACTCAACCACACACCCTTCCACACTGCTTCACCTCTCCACTACCTTGCAACCCGCCTCCACTTCATACATACATTCATATATACATACATTAATATATACTTGGATGGAATTGAAGTTTCATAGCAAAGGTTTTATTTCATATAATTCGTTTTAAAGAGAAATATCGACATGTTAGATAAATTAGAGTGATATTAAAACTTTCTTATTTTCGAGAGAGAGAGAGAGAGAGAGAGAGAGAGAGAGAGAGAGAGAGAGAGAGAGAGAGAGAGAGAGAGAGAGAGAGAGAGAGAGAGAGAGAGAGAGAGAGAGAGAGAGAGAGAGAGAGAGAGAGAATTTAATAAGCTAGGAACGACAGGACGAGAGAAATTAATTAGTCTCTGCAACTGAACGTAGTGCGAGTGATAATTTTAGAGAAACGGAACGGAGAACAGGACTCGGGGAAACGGTGACCTCTTGATGCATCGATTCTTTCCTCTTGCACCAGGGAAAGCAATCAAGACGTAAAAAAAAAACAAAAAAAAAAAAAAAAGCCAATAAGAGTTAATAGACACGAAGAATTACTTTATATTAACGAGAAAACACTTTGAAAACACTGAAGTACTCTCTACTCTGCTAGATACAGATGTAGATTTATAAATAGATAGATAGATATGTACATTTAAAGATAGATAAAGATATAGACGTATAGATATAGTTGGATAGATATATAATTGTAGACTTAGACAGAAGGATAGATATAGATTGATAGATAGTTAACAGGAAAAATAGAACTACTTTTCAACAACATGGAAAAAAACAATCATGTTATTTATGAACTTTGGAAAGAAACCGAAAGAAAACAGTAAAAAGAACACACAGGAAAGGAAGGAAAGGAAAAGAAGGGCAAGAACACAAAAGGAAAAGAAGTGCAAGAGAGACCAGACTAGACTAGACTTAAAAAAAAAGAGGTAAAAAAGAATATAAAAGAGAAAAAAAACTAAAAAAGAATAAGAGAGTTGACGGATTTACGAGTGTGCAAGCGAGCGAGGAATTAACGCTTCATTTAAATCATCTCTCCGGACGGGAAGGAATGTCCGGGAAACGGGCGAAAAAAAGAGAAATACAATTAGTGGGGCAATATAGAATGGACGCGGCCGGCCTCATTCTGCAAGCCGCCCATCAGTTGGAGTGTAATGAGCCTAACATATCTAAATCTGCCTGACCTGGTTTCGCGCGCAGGTGGGCGGGAGGGTTTTTCGTGGATGTCCGTCCGTCTGTCTGTCTGTTTGTCTGTTTGGAGCTGTTTATTTATTCTTTATCAGTCTTCCTTCGTCTGTATTTCATCCTGCCTATGACTTGACATGTTTCAAGAAGAGTGTATCAAGTTTGTCTCTCTATTTGCCTTTCAACTTTCTTTTTTTTTTTACATCAGAGAAAGTAGTATGTGGCAAACAAGAATAGAAAGAAAGCATGAAAAACTAGGAACAAAAGGTGAGGGCGATAATGTTTTCGTCTTTGTCCGTTCGTCTGTCTGTCTCTCTGTTTACTTATTTTTACATCACAAGAAGAACTCAAGGGCAAACAAACAAACAAAAAAAGTGAAATAAAGTCCAGAAAACCACTGCTTGTCTGTCTACTACCTCATTATTTTTACGCGTCTGTCTTTGTCTCTTTCAGCCGTCAGTCAGTTATTCAATCATTCATGCATTCATTCATTCATTCAGTCAGTCAGTCAGTTAATCATTCATTCATTCATTCAGTGAGCGAGTGAGCGAATGAGTGAGTGAGTGAGTGAGTGAGTCAGCCACTCATTCATTCATTCAGTAAGTCACTTTGTTTATCTATCAGTTTGTTTGTCTATCTGTCTGTCTATCTGTGTGTCTCACCCCCCCCCCCCCCAACACACACACACACGTTGGAAATGTATAGTAATGTATATATGTTTTTCCCTTACACTTCACCACCATATTTCGACATCTGACAAAACTTTAATCAACAGATTTGTGATTAGTTTGACACCTGTTTGTGCGGCGTTACATAACATTATTTTGCTGTGACCGACCGGTGTGTGTGTGTGTGTGTGTGTGTGTGTGTGCTACATACAACACGACTGAATGAAGTTTGATACATACGGCAAATTGTGTGATGTTACGGGGTTGTAAAAAAAAAAAAATATTGCTGAATGAAGCTGTTGTATAATTAGTGTTAGCTATTAAAATCATTAAAATCATTGCAATTATCATTATTATTATTGTTATTGATATTATTACAGTTACCTCGGGATGACATTTGTACAAACATACGTTCAAATAATGAAAAATAAATAAATAAATACACATACAAATAAATAATCATATGGTTAAAAAGACGAAAATTTGTGGGTAAGAAAGAAACAGATACAGATAGATAGATTTATGAGAGAGAGAGAGAGAGAGAGAGAGAGATCGACGACCGACCGACCGACAGACAGACAGACAGACAGATGAACAGAGATACTACCGCCGATTGCTTTCACATTCCCTTAACAATCAAGAGTCCGACAGATTGAGATTTCGAGATTAAGTCTGGCAGGAGACGAGTGGCGGCGGCGGCGGCGGGGGGGACGGTGGTGGTGGTGGTAGTAGTAGTAGTAGTAGTAGTAGTAGTAGAAGTAGTAGTTGCAGCGGTGGGGGCGGTGGTGGTGGTGGAGGTAGTAGTAGTAGTAGTAGTAGTAGTAGTAGTAGTAGAAGTAGTAGTAGTAGTAGTAGTAGAAGTAGTAGTTGCAGCGGTGGGGGCGGTGGGGGTGGTGGAGGTAGTAGTAGTAGTAGTAGTAGTAGTAGTAGTAGTAGTAGTAGCAGTAGTAGTAGTAGTAGAAGTAGTAGTAGTAGTAGTAGTAGAAGTAGTAGTAGTAGTAGAAGTAGTAGTAGTAGTAGTAGTAGTAGTGCGGTGATATTGGTGGTGGCGGTGATGGAAGGTGGGTTTTATTACATATATTCTTAGCTCCAAAATCTTCCCTTCTCCCTCTCTCTCTCTCTCTCTCTCTCTCTCTCTCTCTCTCTCTACTCTTATCATTCAATCTTTCTCTCCTTTCAACGCTCTCCCTTCCTCTCTTCCTCCTTGACTTTCTCTCTCACACACACTTTCCCTTCCCTCTCATACAATGTTTTCCTCTTCCTTCCTTTCCTTCATTTTTTTCACACTATTTTCTTACTTTCTTTCACCCCATTTTTGCCTATCCACCTTTCCTTAATTTTTCACATTATTTTCTTACTTTTTTTTTACCCATCTCTTCCCTTTTCCTCTTTTACTACGTCTCATTTTTTCCCATTTTTCTCTCTGTCTCTCTCTCCCTATCTTTCTTCTTCCTTACTCTTCATTTCTTTCTGCTTCATCATTCCTTCTTCATCTGTCTCCCTTCCTCTTCTTTTTCTCTAACATCTATTCTCTTAGCCTTTTTTATTTTTTCATCTCCTCTAATTGTTTCCTTCTTTCCCCCATTTCTTTCTCTCTCTTCCCATCTGTTTCCCTTTCCACCTTTTCCACCTTTGTTACGATTCTCCGTTTCTATCTTCCTTCACATATTTTCCCCTTTCCACCGTCCTTTCCTTCCTTCCCACTTTTCCTCAACCTCTCTTTATACCATTTCCCATTTTCCTACCTTTTCCTCACTCTCCTTCATTCACGTCATCTTTCCCCTTCGCCCCTTTCCTTGTTCCCAGCCTATAGTTAATCGTTTCCCTTTATCAGTATCCATTTTTTCCCCTCTCTACTTTTCCTTCTCTTTTTTCCAACCTTTTAATCACTCTCTTTCTCACCTCATCGTTTCCCCTTCCCATGTTTCCTGTTTCCTGTCATATATATAATTATCTTCCATTATTACCTTCTCTTCCCTCGTATCCAAATTTTTTCCCTCTATCTTTCTTTCCCTCCTTCTACCTCATCTAATCTTTTCCCCCCTTTTCCTCCTTTCCTACTTCCTACTTAATAATTTCCTACTTTCACTTCTCTTCCATTTAATCTTTTCTCTCTTGACCTTTCTTTACCTTTTCACCGTTTTTCCCACTCTTTCCTCACTGTCCCACCCTCCCCGGCCTATACATAATCCTCTCCCTCTCACGGCTTCCCTTCCTCGCCTCCCTCCCGCGGGCAGCTCATAATATCAGCGGCGGGTTTCACGGGGAAGGGCTGAGCGTCGACACTATTGACACCTCGCCTCAGCCGCCGCAATATCTCGCCCGCACTATCGCACCTTCTCCCCCACGAATGCCTCGGCGTAGCATATATCGCGGTTACACTTTTCCGATAACTTCCAGCCCGAGAGAAGAATTATCAAGCGCAGGTTCTCTCCCTCTCCCTCTCTTTCTTCCCCTCCTTCCCGCCGTCTCTCTCTCTCTGCCTCTCTGTCTCCCTGTTATTGTATTGTATCCCTGTTTACTTGTTTGTGTTTTTTGTGTGTTTCTCTGCTTCTTTGTCACCCTGTTTAGACTTTTGTTTTTGTCGGGGTCTGTTTTTTCTCTTTTTTCTCTCTCTTTCTCCACCTTACTCGCCTTTTTTTGCACTCTGCTTTATTTCTGTCTCTCTCTGTTACCATTCTGCCTTTTCCATGCTTCAGATTCCCCTGTTTTTGCTACCTTACCACCCTGTTTGTTCCCCTGTCACTTCTCTGCCCTCTTCCTCTTCTCCCTCTCTTCTTCCTCTGCCATCTTTCCCTGTCTCCCTTCTGCACCTTCATTTCGGGCTCTTTAACTCCCCTGCTCTACTCTGCCACCCATATATCTGTTCCCCTGCCAGTTAGTTTCTCTCTCCTCTTCCACCTCAAAGAAGATTACAACACTGACTCCCTATTTTCGCTTTCTATTAGTTTTGCTTTGCTACCCTCAATGTCCCCTGCCGCAGCACCCTATCTCTCCTGCCTGAGTTGCTGGTGTATTGGTTAAGACGTGTTGTGGAGAGGAAGTGTTGCTGTAGGACTTGTGTTGTGGAGAGGAAGTGTTGCTGTAGGACCTGTGTTGTGGAGAGGAAGTGTTGCTGTAGGACTTGTGTTGTGGAGAGGAAGTGTTGCTGTAGGACTTGTGTTGCGGAGAGGAAGTATTGAGAGTTGTGTGAGGATGTGGTATGGTTGTTGTATGGTGTGTGGTAATGTTGGTGTTGTGGTGGTGGTGGTGGTGGTGGTGATGCTGGTGGTGGTGGTGGTGGTGGTGATGCTGGTGGTGGTGGTGGATAACTTCTCGGTGTTAATAAAGAAGAGATTTGATGAGAGTCAGTCGGAGGAGGAGGAGAAAGAGAGCAAAAAGATGAGGTAGTTACGAACGTGGAAAGGGAAAGAAGATAAAGAGAAGATAAATGATTGAGAAGAAAATGAGAGAAGAGAAAAAGAAGAAAACTATGAGTGACTTAGGAACAAAGGAAGGTAAAGAAAAGGAAAAAGAAAAAGATGAATGATTAAATAGCTTAGGAAAGATTAGAAGAGAAAGAAAAGAAGAAAAAAAAGCGATTGACTAAATAACATAGAATGAGAGAAGAGAGAGACAAGAAAAAAGATGAGTGAGTGAAGAACATACAAAGGAATAGAAGAAAAAGTGAAGGAAGAAATGATTAGGTGAAAACAGAGAAAAGGAGAGAAGAAAAAGAAAATATAATGATAAGAGACTGAATGAGGAACAAAGAAAGGAAGAGAAAGAGAGAGAAGATGGATGAATGAAGAACAAAGAAAAAGGAGAAAAGAAAATATAAAGAAAAAGATGGAGATGGTGAAGAACATAGGAGGGAAAGAAGAGGATAAAAATGACGAAAATGTATAATGATGATGATAATGATGATGATGATGATGATGATGATGATGATGATGATGATAGTGGTGGTGGCGGCGGTGGAAGCTTACCAATATCATCTCTCTTAATATGACGTGCCTCAATATTGCCCATCTGAAGTCCTGCCTTGAGCTTCGGGTATTTCGCTCTAAGTATCCCCCAACAATTTTTCAACTTCATTTTGCCGAGTTTCTTCATCCCGGATTAGGCCGTCGTCTGCTGCCCCTGCCTCGCCAAAGGTCATATGCTCATTGGGGCTTTGTCAAAACTTCAATGCTATCTGGTTATTTATCCTAGGTTAGGTTAGGTTAGGTTAGGTTAGGTTAGGTTAGGTTAGGTTAGGTTAGGTTAGGTTAGGTTAGGTTAGGTTAGGTTAGGTTAGGTTAGGGAGTAGGTTAGGTTAGGTTAGGTTAGGTTAGGTTAGGTTAGGTTAGGGAGTAGGTTAGGTTAGGTTAGGTTAGGTTAGGGAATAGGTTAGGTTAGGTTAGGTTAGGTAGTGGCGAGTGGATACATTACTTCGGGGTGCTATTGGTTTTAACATTACTATTTTTTATTATTATTTCTTTTTTTTACAGTATAGGGCCCCGTTCACACTGTGCCGACTCTGGGCCACGACAACCCAGCGACTCGGGGTGTACGAGGTCTTGGGTGTGAAATGTTGATGTCAAAGGGTCACACATGGTCAGAAAGAGGTCTAGAAACGATCGTCGGATGCTGATTCGGCACAGTGTGAAGGAGGCCTAAATGTCGCTGGGTTGTCGTGGACCAGAGTCGGGACAGTGTGAACGGGGCCCAAGTCATACATTTCAGCAGCCACTTTAAATAAAATTAGCCTGCGCCACAAACGGACTGGGGTCGTATAAGAGAGTATATCGGGGCAATAGAAGCTCTTAAAGAAAATGTTCCCTACTATCTTTTTTTTTTACAGCTAAAGAAACAGCTCAAGGGCAACAAAAAATGGTGTGAAAAAAAAGCCCGTTAATCGCTGCTCCCACAAGAACAAGAGTAATGAGCGGCCAAAAGAGAGGTCAATTTCGGGAGGAGAGGTGTCTGGTAATACTGCAGCTACTAAGGGTTTGGTACGCTACGTTTGAGCGGGTTTTTACTATTATAACTATTTCTTTCTTTTAGTCTCGTCAAAAAAATAAAATAAAGGTTCCGTGGTGAAGCATCTTTCTTGAAAATTCAATGGCGATCAATTCCTGTCCTTCCCTTCCCCTCGTACGTTCTGAAAGACGATACCTTTTCTATTGGCGCCTCGTATTTTCTTTTAGGCTTGTCAAAAACTGCTTCCCTAGTAACGCACCTCCGCTGGAAACTGTCCTTCCATTCCTTTCCCTCGCTTTAAAATGTTATGATCTTTTCTGATCGCGTCTGTTCTGTTCCTTCTTTGTCATGTTATAAGAAGAGCCTCTGTTGATGTATCTTTGTCAACCCTTAGCACTGGTTAACTCCTGTCTAATGCTGTGAACCATTACTGCCTATCTTGTATACCAGGGGAGCCTAGACCAATGATATATAAACTTGCATCACGAGCAGCATGAAGTATTGGCAGACAACCTCCATGAGAGCCAGAGAGGAATCCAGCCAGTCAGGAGCGGCCTGACAAACACTGTCATGGCACCAGAGGAACACTTGGCCTGAACAGACTACAGTGAGAACCATCGACTTTCTACAAGGGGAACAAAGTACACTGTATAATGTGAACCATCGAATCAATACGAAAGACAGCGAACTATATAGTGGACGGCCCTTGCAACAGCTGTCTCCTCGACCCTCAACAACTGAAGTGAGAACCATCGATGTACTATAAAGGAAACACAGCGCACTAAATATTAAGAACCATCGACTTGCTATAAGGGGAACATAAAGCATTAGAGTCAGATTCATCCACTAACTATAAAAAGAACAAAGCGAACCCTCGACTTACCATACACGGTGAGGGTGACCAGCGTGGAGCGGGTGGGCGACACTTCAAAATCGACCCGACACTTGTAGGTGGCCGTGTCGGAGCCCCGCGATGGGTCGAGCGTGAGTCGGGCACCGCTGGGGTCGGGCCGCAGCCTCGTCCTCACGCTGGGGTCGATCATCTCCCTCCTACCCTCCCCTTCTCGCAGGTCCAGGCTGGGGGAGACAGAAGGGAGCGCAGGAGTTAGTAAGGCAAGTGAAGGAAGGGACAGCGTTATGGGGCTATGATAATTATGAGCTAAAGTAACCATTATCTCCATCTCTCGCAGCCCCTCGCCTTCCCTCAGGTTCAGGCTGGGGGAGACAGAAGGGACGCAGGAGTTAGTAAGGCAAGTGAAGGAAGGGACAGCTTTATGGGGCTATGATAATTATGAACTAAAGTAACCATTATCTCCATCTCTCGCCGCCCCTTCCCTTACCGCTGGTCCAGGCTGGGGAGACAGAAGGGACGCAACAGTTAGTACGTAGTAGCAGGTGAGCAGGAGGAGGGTAGGAGGATAAGCAGTAGAGGATCACACAACGTTATTTAACTCTGATTATGAAATGTTAAAGTTACGATAGTCTCCCACGCACCCTTACTCTCCCGCTGGTCCAGGCTGGGAGAGGCGAGGACACAACAGTTAATAAGGCCAATGGAGGAAGGGACAACGTTATGGGACTATGTTGATGTAGTAGTAAACTCACCATCATCCTCCACGCACTCTCGCCCTCCAGTAGGCCCTAATGAAGACACAATGGGACGCAACAGTTGGTGAGGTCGGCGGAGAAAGGTATAATGTAAGGAAGAGACAACGTTATGGGACTATGTTTATGTAGTTGTAAATTCACCATCATCCTCCACGCACTCTCGCCCTCTAGTAGGCCCTAATGAAGACACAATGGGACGCAACAGTTGGTGAGGTCGGCGGAGAAAGGTATAATGTTAAGGGCCTGTGATTATGTACTACTTATGTCACGACCATCTCCCACGCACCCTCGATTACCCGCAGTCCAGGCTGGGGATAGAGAAAGGGACGCAACACTTAGTAAGGTCAAAGGTCACTGGAGGATGGGACAGCTTTATAAGGCTGATTATGAAGTATGCTGACGTCTTAATCATCTCCCGGCGATCACCAATTTGAAGTGTATCCATAGTAGGTGAAGCTAAAATTGAGGGCATACAATATAGCTGCGCCTGACCAGCCCACAACGGAGGATTCGAACCCAGACCCGCATATTCGTGGATTGGCACGCTAACGATTGGACCACGGAGGCGTCACACATAATGGGGAGACCTGCAAATGATATGACTTCTTGCACGCCTCATGTTTCGCCATTTCATGTTAGGAGAGAGTAAGTTATTTCCAAGCTTGTCATATTTTTGTCTTTTTGTCCTCCTTCAAGAAGAGTGTATCAAGACAACTCTCCACCCGAAATTGACCTCTCTTTTGGCCATTCTTTAGTTTTGTCTATTATGGGAGCGGTGAGTAGCGGGCTTTTTTTTCTACATTTTTTGATGCCCTTGAGCCGTCTCCTTTGTTGTAAAAAAAAAAAAAGAAATAAATATGTTGGCCTTTTTTCCTACATACGTGACCTAACTATTGCCACTTCCCAGCCTGTCACTCTTTCTAATCCAGCTGTTGGACTTTCTCTTACATCGTGTCCTGGCAATTTCCCCTTCCCAGCCTGTCGGTCATTTTGTCCACCTGTTGTCCTCTCTCCTTCAAACATGTCCTGATCATTGCCATATCACAGCTTGGCCATTCTTTTTTTACCTATTTCTTACACACGCGTCCTGGACATTGCTATTTATTGTTGTTTTATCAATATGTTGTAGTCCTGTTGTTGTTCCCAAATGCGTGACATGATCATTGTTGTTTCCCAGTCTGTCACTTTTTTCCTTCATATTTTTTGTCCTCTTTCGTACACACGTGTCCTAACCGCTGCTATTTTTCTACAGCAAAGGAAGCAGCTCAAGGGAAAAAAATATATATATATATATATATATATAAAAATATAATATATATATATATATATATATATATATATATATATATATATATAATAATAATAATGGCACAAAAAGCCGGCTACACACTGCCCCAATAAAGAGTTCAGAAGAGTGGCCAAAAGAGCGGTCACTATCACTACACAAAAAGTTCAGAAATGTGCCCAAAAGAAAGGTCATAATCACCGTCACTCCCTCTTGTCCAGCTGTTGTTGTCTTTACTGACTACAAGTCCCAGCCGCTGTCACATCCTCCACCTTTAGTCCTCTCTCCCACATTCATATCCTGACCACACCACCGCCACTTCAAGTAAAGTTAATCAAACATTACGAAACACTAATCATTCAGAGAGATCAGTTTACAATCCCCGCAGCACGGAAACCAAGTGTAAATTAGTATGTTTTCCTTTTGCAATCAACTACCAGGAAGGGAGGGAGGGTGTGGAGGGAGGGGGGAGGCGGGCGGAACGGATAACACGTCCTCTGTTCTCATTGCAATCAAAACACATGCTGGGGTGGAAGGGGGAGGTTGGGGTAGGGGGCGCAGGGCAATCACTAGAATTCATCCACTCACACACTATAATTTTCACACGTTACAGATTATCTTGAAATTACCACATGAATATTTATCAACATTAGGCAAAGAGATTCATTCCTCCTCCATCTCTTCCGGTATTTGCGTTTTGCGTTACGAACTGGCTTAAAATTACCCGCTTGAAAATGATGATAACAGCGAAAAACAACAATGATCATAATAATAATAGTGATGGCAATGTTGAGGGTGGTAATGATGCTAATAATACGTAATAATAATAATAAGAATAAGAATAAGAATAAAAAGAAAAACGAAAAGAAGAAAAAAAAACAAGAAAAAAGTAGAGGAAGAAAACGAAGACTTAGAGGAAGAAAACGAAGAATTAGAGGAAGAAAACGAAGAATTAGAGGAAGAAAAGAAGAATTAGAGGAAGAAAAAGAAGATTTAGAGGAAGAAAAAGAAGAATTAGAGGAAGAAAAAGAAGAATTAGAGGAAGAAAAAGAAGAATTAGAGGAAGAAAAAGAAGAATTAGAGGAAGAAAAAGAAGAATTAGAGGAAGAAAAAGAAGAATTAGAGGAAGAAAAAGAAGAATTAGAGGAAGAAAAAGAAGAATTAGAGGAAGAAAACGAAGAATTAGAGGAAGAAAACGAAGAATTAGAGGAAGAAAAAGAAGAATTAGAGGAAGAGGAAGAAAAAATAATAAAAAAAAAGCATATTAGTAAAGTACATTAGTAAACTACAAACAATAAAAATACTACAATCACAAACATAACAAGAACTACTACTACTACTACTACTACTGTTACTGCAACTCCTTCTCTTTCTAAAACAACAACAACCACCACCACCACAACCACACAAAACAACACCTAACCCAGACCCAAAACCGCTTCCACAACCTTCCACACCAACAAAAAGGGAGAGAGAGAGAGAACGCGCCGGTCCAGCATCAGCGAATAAGCTTTTTCATCCCATAATAATCTGGCCGTGTTGGGTTGGGGCCGCCACTTAAGCGCCGTACATCACGCTGAATGCTGACCAAGGACTTGATTAAAAAGGGGGCACGATTGGATACGGTAAATATATGGACGGCCTCGCTTGACAAATGAAATGAAGTATGGCCGGGATGGGAATTGAATTATAACGACCCTCTTTCCTCTTCCTCTTTATTTATCTTCCTCTTTATTCCATTCCCTGTTTCCTCTTTATTTGTCTGCCTTTCCCTGCTTCCTCTTTATTCGCTCCTCTTCTTCCCCTCTCTTCTCCATTATTCCTCTTCCTCTTTATTTATCTTCCTCTTTATTCCATTCCCTGTTTCCTCTTTATTTATCTTCCTTTCCCTGCTTCCTCTTTATTCGCTCTTCTTCCCCTCTCTTCTCCATTATTCCTCTTCCTCTTTATTTTTCTTTCTCTTTATTCCATTCCCTGTTTCCTCTTTATTTATCTTCCTTTCCCTGCTTCCTCTTTATTCGCTCTTCTTCCCCTCTCTTCTCTATTATTCCTGTTCCTCTTTATTCCATTCCGTTTCCTCTTTATCTATCTTCCTTTTAATTCCTATCCCTGGTTACTCTGTCTTCCTCTTCCTCTTTATTTGTTTCCTTGCTTTCCCTCTCTTCTCCATTATTCCTCTCCCTTTTGCTCTTCCCTTCCTCTTTATTCCTTTTCCCTATATTGATCATCACTCCTCTCTTTTCCTCTTTATTTCACTCCCACTCCCTTCCCTTCCTCATTCTCTTCCTCTTCATTCCCATTCCTCTTTTATTACTCTTCTTCTTTACTCCATTAAGTTATCGCCTCCCCCTCTTCTTCCTCTTTCTTTCTATTCCTCTTTCTTGCCGTCCCTTCTTATCCACCATTATTCCTCTTTCTCTATTTCCTCCCCTTCCTCTCTTTCTATCTTTATCTTCCTCTTTATTTCATTCCCTTTCTCTTTCCTTCCCCACTCTCTTCCTTTTCGTTCCCCTTCCTCTTTACTCCCTTCCCTCTTCCCTGTTTTCCCGTTTATTCCTCTTCTTTATTCTTCTTCCTCTTTATTCCCTCCTGTTCCTCCCTTGCCTCTTCGTTATTTCTCTTCCTCTTTATTCCACACTAGGCTGGGAACTGAACTGTAAGCACTCCTTCCTCTTCCTCTTTATTTAACTACCTCTTTATTCCCTTCCCTGCTCTATCTTTCTCTCGTCTCCTTTATTCCTCTTCCTCTTGATTCCCCAATGGACTGGAAATTGATCTGTAGCCACCTCCTCCTCTTCCTCTTTACTTATCTTGCTCTTTATTCTCTCCACTTTCTCTCTCTCTTGTCCTCTTTATTCCTCTTCCATTTTATTCCCCTTCCTCCTTATTCCTCTTCCTCTATTCTCCTCTTCATTCCCCTCTCTCCATCTTTATCTATCTTTCTCTTTATTTAATTATACTTCTCTTCCTTTCCCCCCTTTGTTCCCTTTATTTCCCTTCTCTTCCCGCTTATTCCTCTTCCTCTTTATCAAACACTGGGCTGGGAACTTGATAACCTCCTCCTCTTCCTCCACCTCCTCCTCTTCCTTCCCTTCATCCTCCTCTTTCACTCATTATTACATGGTCCCCATTCATCTTCTCCCCTGCTTTCCTCTTCCTCTTCATTTCCATTATCTATTTTCCTCTTCACTCCTCTCTCTTTCCCTCTTTATTTATCTTCTTTATTTGCCTTTCCGTCTCTCCCCCTTCCTCTTCATTTCTCTTCTACTTTTTCCCTCCTCTTCCTCCCTCTCGTTAGCTTTACTCCTCCTACTCTTGATTCCTATTCTCTATTTCCCTCTTCACACCTCTCTCTTTCCCTCTTTATTTATCTTCTTTGTTTCCCTTCCCTCCCTCTTCATTTCTCTTCCCTTTTTTCCCTCCTCTTCCTCTCTTTCGTTAGTTAAATTCCTCTTCCTCTTCATTCCATAGCGGGCTGGGAATTGAATTATAATCACTCACTCCTCTTCCTCTTTTTATTCCCTTATCTCCTCTTCCTCCCTCTTGTCCTCTTTATTCCTCGTCCTCTTTATGACACGCCCCTGGTCTTCCCTTCCTCTTTCACTATCCCTTCATTATTCCGCTCCTCTTTTCCTCTTCATCCCCCTCTTCCCTCTTTACCTATCTTCCTCTTCCTCCCTATCTTGTCCTCTTTATTCCTCTTCCTCTTTATGCCACGCCCCTGGTCTTCCCTTCCTCTCTCCTTATCCCTTCATTATTCCACTCTTCTCTTTTCCTCTTCATCCCTCTCTTCCCTCTTTATCTATTTTGCTCAGTCTCCCACTTTACTGCTTTACTCTTTCTCCTTCTCTTCCCCTGTTTATTCCACGTTCTTCTTCATTCCCTTCCCTTCCTTCCTTCCTTCCTTCCTCCGCTTGATTCATTGTCCTTGCCCTCAAAACTATTACACTAATGCGCCAATAATACTAATGATAATAATAATAATAATAATAATAATAATAATAATAATAATAATAATAACATGGTGCTAATATCCCGTCACGTAAGATAGCAATAATATGTTGAGAGTGTGATCCACAGCGAAGCCTTTGATCCTGTTTACGTGCGTGTGTGTGTGTGTGTGTGTGTGTGTGTGTGTGTGTGTGTGTGTGTGTGTGTGTGTGTTGGTGAGTAATAACGTGGAAAGTAAGTTCGAAAGAAAATTAAAGAAATGAATAAATAAAAAAAAGAACGAAAGAAAGGAGGAAAAAAGGAAGAAGGGAAAAATGAATGAAAGAAAGAAAAGGAAAAGAAATAAAAAAAATGCAGAATGATGATGATGATGTGTGTGTGTGTGTGTGTGTGTGTGTGTGTGTGTGTGTGTGTGTGTGTGTGTGTGTGTGTGTGTGTATTTTGTCAATATATGCTTTACTAATGGCGCTGATATCCTAGTCCATAAAATCATGCCTGTCAACTATTCTTAAAACGTCCTCAGTTGATGCTTAATTACCCACCTACCCACCTACCTACCTACCTACCTACCCACCCACCTATCTATCTACCTATGTGTTCTGCTTTTTTTTTTCCTTGACGCCTCGATAGGTCTTCAGGATGTCATTTGTACAACTCATGTGTGTCATTTGTATTGCCATGCTCCACCTTTTCCTCCTCCACCTCTTCTTCTTTATCTTTCTTTCTCCTTTTTTTCTTTCTCTTCCTCCTTCTAGACGTACCAATTCTATTTTCCTCTTCTCTAAACGTACCAAATCTACTTTTCGTCTCCTTTTAACGTTCCAAATTTACTTTTCTTCTCTACTCTAAACGCACCAAACCTACTTTCACCTTCTTTAAACGTACCAAGTCGACTCTTCTCTCTCTCCTTTGCCTACCAAGTCGACTTTTTATCCTCTAGTCGTACGTACCACCCCGACCTTCCAAATCCATCCCTTTAATTGCTTCCAGGTCGTGCGTTTCCCCCAATTAAAAAACGGTGTGAACGGCCTCATTATCAGACGAGCATTGGAGTGTTTCAGCACGAGGACGGCGCCGGCACATTACACACATTATAACGCTAGGCAGGGATGAGGATGCTCCCAAGACGACGCTTCTGTGTAGTGGCGGAGAAAAGAACACAACGGATGCAATAACGTGTGAGCCGAACAGACGGTGAAAATAATACACTGCTTACTTAGGGAAATAGGAAGGAGAGGAAGGGAGGAGAGGGGAGACCTGATACTGTGGAACGAGAAAGTGACGGAAGAAAATGTCAAGTGTGCGGATAGATGGAAGGAAGGATAGGCTGACGGAGAAAAACAGTAAGGAAGAGAGGACAAGGGAAGGAATGTAAAACGAGAAAGGGGAGGAGGGATGAAATTGGAGAAGGGACAGAGTGGAAGTGGAGAGTGTGAAGAACTGAAAAAAAAAAGATGGAAGTAAAAGGTTACGGAACAAATATAAAAACAAAGAAAGAAAAGGATACGGGAATGATTTGAAACGAGAGAGAAAGAGAGGAAAGGAGAGATGGGAAAGTGTGGAGGCGAAGGGAATGTGAAGAACTGTGAGGAAAAGCTGAAAGAATAGCTTACGAATGACAACAAATTAAGGAAGGGAAGGATAAGAGAATGTATTTGAAACGAGAGAGGAAGGGAGGAAAGGAGAGATGGGAAAGTGTGGCGGCGAAGGGAATGTGAAGAACTGTGAGGAAAAGCGGAAAGAATAGCTTACGAATGACAACAAATTAAGAAAGGGAAGGATAAGAGAATGGATGTGAAACGAGAGAGGAAGGGAGGATAGATGGGAAAGTGCGGAGGCGGAGGAAATCTGAAGAGCCGTGAGAAAGAGATGAAAAAATAGGTTACGAATGACAAGAAATGAAGAGAGGGAAGGATAGGATAATGGATTTGAAACGAGAGAGGAAGAGAGGAAAGGGGAGATGGGAAAGTGTGGAGGCGGAGGAAATCTGAAGAACCGTGAGGAAGAGATGAAAAAATAGGTTACGAATGACAGCAAATGAAGAGAGGGAAGGATAAGAGAATGGATTTGAAACGAGAGAGGAAGGGAGGAAAGGGAAGACCTGGGACTGTGGAAGGAGAGAAAGAAGCAAGAAAGGGGAGATAAGACAATGTGGAGCTGGAAGAAAGGGAAGAAAAATAGGGATAAGAGAAAAGGTGAAAGAAAGAATTAGGAAATGTTAGGGGAAGAATGAGGGAGACGGAGAGCAAGGAGGTAAAGGAGAACGAGGGAAATGTGTGAGGGAGAACATCGTGGCGAGGATAAAGGAAGAGCTTGAAGAAAAGAAAAGGAGGATAAGGGAATGGTAAGGAAGCTAGGAGTCAAAAAAGAGCAGGCATAGAAGAAATCAGGAGACCAGAGAAGCAGGTGGGTAGGGAGGAAGGGACGAAGGAGGGAGGGAGAAAGGGAGGGAGGCGGGCAGGGGGTGATCCAGATAGCTCGCCCGCCGCCCGCCAGGAGACAGATGGCCGGGCAGGAAGTGGAGTGCAGGCAGGCGGAGTGCACGGAGGAGAGTGTGAAGGCAGGAAGGAAGGAGGCGAGAGGCGCGAGATGGATCACGGCGCAGGAGGAGGAGGAGGAGGAGGAAGAGGAGTTAAAGTCAAAAGGAAAAAGACGAGGAGGACGAGGAATTGGAAAAGGAAGAAAACGGAGATGAAAAGATTGTGATGAAAAAGAAAATGGAGAAAAGTTGGTTTATAAAATAATAATAATAATAATAATAATAATAATAATAATAATAATAATAATAATAATAATAATAATAATAAAGAACGAGAAGACAGCAAAAATATTAAAACAAACAAGGGAGGAACTAAACTGTTATTTTTATTTATCTATTATTTTTTATTATATTTTATTTATTTATTTATCTTATATATTCATTTTTATTTTGTTTATTTATTTATTTATTTATTTTTTTTTTTTTTTTTGAGGGGGGGGGGGGAGTGTATGTGTGTGTTTTCTGCTGAAGCATCAATTGCACCCCATGTACACAACTTGCCAGTCAGTCAGTCAGTCCATAATGCAACTATAGTCCGACCTTATTATTGAGTTCGTTTAGGTGGGGCTTGCGCATCTCTACAGCGCTGACGCATCACACGCAATACATCTCTCTCTCTCTCTCTCTCTCTCTCTCTCTCTCTCTCTCTCTCTCTCTCATAAGTCAGCTATTTACTATTTATAATTGTCCATAAGTTATTCTGTGCATCTTAAATAAGGCTATATAGCGCTATGAAAGTGTCGCATTTTAGGATGACAGCAGTGAACTGCATAAATTCCATAACACGTGACACCATTGCTCTCCGACGTTGTTAGTGATGAAGAACACCATGTTACCTCCTCCCTGACCTTCACCCGCGATGGCAGCTACTCCGCCTGTCTCATGTGCTCTACAGACGGAAGAAACAACTTATTTGCAATGGAGAAAAAAAGGCAATCAAACACTTAGGCTAAGTTTGGCAGAGCTGTGGGCAGGGGATTCTCGAGATGGGACCCGCCCGAAAGGAGTTCTGTGCTGAGTCTGACATTTGCCATTCACCCAGTAAGCCATTCAGCAAGACGCTCAGCCAGTCAGTCCGTCAACTGTCACCTAACACAGCCACCCGGGTAATCAGCCAATAAGCCTGTAATCCAGCCAACCACACAACACACACACACACACACACACACACACACACACACACACACAACCCCCTCAGACATAATCCTCTCCTCCCCTGCACACATACAAAGAGACAGACTGACACACTCACCCACCCACCCACCCACACACACACACACACACACACACACACATAACATCCAAACACATTACCCCCCACGTACATACACATTACCCCTCCCCCATCACACACTTAATCCCCCCCAACACAAAAACAAACTCATAACCCCCCACACACACACATAACCCCTCCCCACACACATTTTTATAACCCCCCCCCCCCACACACACACATAAACACACACATACACATCCTCCCCTCCACACACACACACACACACATACACACATACCCCCCCCCACACGCACACATACATATACCCCCCCTCCACACACACACACACACACACACACACACACACACACACACACACACACACACAGTACGCCGCGCCAAACCACAGACAGCATGGAATTCCAATTTTATGAAGGCGAAAATTTTCATATGCAAGGCGGAGAGAAAGTCTTGACAAAGATTTTCCATCTGCTCTTATAAGAGACTCGAATTGCTTTGCATAGAGAGAGGCAGAGAAGGAGAGAGAGAGAGAGAGAGAGAGAGAGAGAGAGAGAGAGAGAGAGAGAGAGAGAGAGAGAGAGAGAGAGAGAGAGAGAATGAAAAAATGAAGGAGATCGAAAAAGAAGGAGAGAAGAAAAAGAAAAGAAGGAAAGAAAAAGGAAAAAAAGAAAAAAGAAAGGAAAAAAAGAGAAATAAGTGAAAGAAAGAAGAGGTGGATAAAAGGAAAGAAAGAATAAAAGACAAGAAAGAAAGAAAAAGAAACAGGAAGAAAGAAAGAACGAAATTTTTTTGCCCTTTCTCTTATTCATCTAAAAAAAAAAAAAAAAAAAAGGAAGAAAGAAAGAAAGAACGAGATTTTTTACCCTTTCTCTTATTCATCTCTCTCGCCAGCCTGCAAGACGTCTTCAATCCGTGCCTACCATCTCGAGATCTTACTTACGCCCCAGCATCACTTATCCCGCATTATCAGCATCAGCATTAAGGGGATGAAACACGGAAAAATCGAATAAAATGAAAAATATATCGAAAGCCGTGAAAACTATAGTATACTTTCGTCCACCATATACGAACATTCTCTTAAATTCCGAGCATGATACCTTTACTAATGGCCTTGTTACGGTCCTCTAAAGATTGAGCGAATCGACATGTAATAATAATGATGGATGCTGAGTCGATATGGAACGGGTATTATGTCCCTATCTTTTCTCGTTAATTGCTCTTCCTATGATTATTTTCCTGTTAACTTTCCGATTTTTGTCGCTCTACATAATTTTTCGCTATATTCGCTCTGTATTTTCTTTCCTTTCCTTCATTTGTTCGATATTTTTTCCCTAAGTTTTCTCTTTTTTCTTTTCTCCTCTCCTTATCTTCTTTTTTATTTTCTTCCTTTAGTTAATCTGTTCGATATTTTTCCCTCAGTCTTCTCTTTTTTTCTTTCCTACTCTTCTTATATCCTCTTTATTTTCTTTCCTTTCGTTCATTTGTTCGATATTTTTCCCTCAGTTTTCTCTTTTTTTCTTTCCTCGTCTCCGTATCTTTTTATTTTATTTTACACTTAAGTTTTCTCTTATATTTTCAAGTTTGCCTCTTTGCATAATTAATCGCTCAATTTGTTCCTTATTTTCTTTGATTTAATTCATATATTCACACTTTTTCTTTTCCCTTCTTATTGTCATCATTTTTTCTCACATTAATTTTTTTTTATTTCTTTTGTTTTGTCACTTTTCTTTATTGTTCGTCCAATTTTCAACCTATTTTCTTTCCTTTTGTTCATCTGTTAATATTTTTCTCTCAGTTTTTTTCCATATTTTATTTCCTCTTCTCCTAATCTCATTTTTTTTCTGTTTATTTTCTCAATTTTGTCTCTGCATAATTTTTCGCTCAATTTGCTCCTTACTGTCTTTCCTCTCGTTCATCTTTGCATTATTTTTCCCTCAATTTTCTCCCCATTATCATCCCTTTTATTAATTTTTCTCATTATTTTTACTTGTTTTTCACATTTCATTAACTTCTCTATATTCTCTTCTATCTTTTTTCCTTTTCATTTTTTTTCTTTTTTCATTTCTTTTTTTTCTAAGTCTTATCTCTTATTCTTATTCTATTTTTTTTTCATTTCATTAATCTATCTATTTTATTTACTTGTTTTCTTTTCCTTTCAATATTTTCATTCTTAATTTCTTTTCGTTTTCTTCCTTTTAATTTTTCTACTTCTTATCTCTTTACTTTCTCTCCTTTCATTTTTATTTTCTTCATTTATCTTAATTTTCTTTCTTTATAATTTTCCACGTCCAAGTTTCTCCTTTCATTCCCTTCTCGTTTAACTCATTTTCTTTCCCCTGCGTACTAACAGGTAGGAAGAACGCGTACAAACTGGCAACACACTCTACATGCAAGCATATACAACCCAACGCCGGCAGCATAATAGCAAACGGCTCTAATAATGCTGAGTGGTGACTTCATGGTAAATTATGACTCTCTCTCTCTCTCTCTCTCTCTCTCTCTCTCTCTCTCTCTCTCTCTCTCTCAGAACGTTTAATATGCTAAGCGATAAAAGGGCGCGTCAATAAAAGATGAGAAAATGAAACGACCTTGACCTGAGAGAGAGAGAGAGAGAGAGAGAGAGAGAGAGAGAGAGAGAGAGAGAGAGAGAGAGAGAGAGAGAGAGAGAGAGAGAGAGAGAGAGAGAGAGAGAGAGAGAGAGAGACCCAATGAAATAGATTGAATTTACTACCGAGATGGAAGTCAATAAGGGAAAGAGGAGAGCAAGCAGACAGACAGACAGACAGAAAGAGACAGACACACACAGAGGGTAGACAGACAAAACAGACAAAAAGAGAGGCAGCCAGAGACAGACAGACAGACAGACGGACAGCAACACATACGCAGACAGACAGACAGACGGACAGCAACACATACGCAGACAGACAGACAGACGGAATGACAGACAAAAAGACACACACACAGGTATAGATAAACAGACAAACAGATTTATAGACAAAGAAAGATGAACAGACAGACGAACAGACAAAGAGAAAATGGCAAGAAAGGAACACAGACACACAGACGTTGGGAAAGAGACAGACAGACAGACGAAGACGGACAAAGTGGCAAGAAAGAAAGACACAGACATACAGGCAGGGAGAGATATATAGACAGACACAGTTATATATAGACACATGGAGATAGAAGTGAAAAGAAACAGATGGAAAGAGATACTGCGATAGAGACAAGATCAGAGTGGAAACGAATGAGGTGGACATGGAGGTAAGGAGCGGGAGGTACACAAAGTCAAATAATCAGCTGAAAAAGATAAAAACAAAAGGATAAACAGAAACAGACAGACAGACAGACAAAGAGAAAAACAGAGACAGAGACAAACCACAAGACAGCAAGATGGGAGACAAATACACAGGAAGAAGGAAAAATTGAGAACAGAGGAAGGAAGGGTGAACACAGAATCAAAAAGGAAGAAAGATATTAGAAAGAGGATAGGAACGGAGAGGAAGGGTGAACACAGAATCAAAAAGGAAGAAAGATATTAGAAAGAGGATAGGAACGGAGAGGAAGGGTGAACACAGAATCAAAAAGGAAGAAAGATATTAGAAAGAGGATAGGAACGGAGAGGAAGGGTGAACACAGAAATGAAAAGGGAGAAAGAAATTAGAAAGAGGATAGGAACGGAGAGGAAGGGTGTACACAGAAATGAAAAGGAAGAAAGATATTAGAAAGAGGATAGGACCGGAGAGAGAGGAAGGATAAACACAGAATCAAAAAGGAAGAAAGATTTTAACAAGAAGATAGGAACGGAGAGAGGCGAGAAGAAAGAGACTCAGGAACGAAGAGCAGCGGTGAGTAAGTAAGAGACTCAGAAACGAGGAGAGACGATATGAAAGACTTGGGAAGATAGAGAAGCAATAGAAGACAAAGAAACAGGGATTACAAAGAGACTCAAGAACATAAAAGAGGAGATAAAAACTGACGCGGGATAAAAGAGATAAAGCAAGAAGAGACGAGATAACAAAAGCATAACAAAAGCATAACAAAATCGACAGACAGACAAACAGACGGACAGCAACACAGATACGTAGACAGACAGCGAGAGAAAGACAGACGAAGACAGACATAGACGTAATTACAGGTTGACAGGAATTAATAGAAGACAAAGAAATAAAAGGAAGACGATGAAAAAAAAAATTAAACAGGATACAAAACTTAGCAATACAGAGACACGATAAGAGAAAGTGACTCACGCATGAAAGGAAATAAATAAAAGAATAAAAAAGAAACAGAAAAACGACAAAAAACAGGGAGGAGAAAACAACCAAAAAAAACAAGACTAGGCCAAACAAACACAGGGACACACACACACACACACACACACACACACACACACACACACACACACACACACACACACAAGGTTGCAGAGGAAGACTAAATTAAGCCGAAAAATTAAATCTATCCTCGCCTCGTGTCGCAAACGCTCATCCTGACCGGAGCAACGCGACTCACCTCTCTCCGCTAATTAGATCTGAGACGACGTGAGGCTGAGGGCGTGGCGAGGAAGAGGGAGGGAGAGAGAGGTGCGGGAGAGGGGAGAGAGGGGAGAGAAGGAGAGTGGGAACGGGAGAGATAGGCGACAGGAACTGATAGACATGGAAGAATCAGTGAAGTGTAGAAGAAAGAGAGAGAGAGAGAGAGAGAGAGAGAGAGAGAGAGAGAGAGAGAGAGAGAGAGAGAGAGAGAGAGAGAGAGAGAGAGAGAGAGAGAGAGAGAGAGAGAGAGAGAGAGAGAGAGAAGGAGGAAGCGAGGAACGTGAAGGAATGCAGAGAAATTGATGACTGGCCAGAAGAAATACGAGGATGATGATGATGAGGAGGAGGAGGAGGAGGAGGAAGAGGAGGAAAAGAAGGATTAAAAGAAGGAATAAGAAGGTGGGAAATTAAAAGATAGATGAAAATAGAATGAAATAATAAAAAAAAAACACCCTCACACACACACACACACACACACACAATCCGCGATAGCCATTAATGCGGTCCTGATCATGTTTAATTCAGGCCGAGTCTTTGATCTTCGCCTCGCTACAAAATGCTACGTTTGAAATTAGCTGAACGGTGTTGGAAAAAAGAAGCTTAATGGTGTGTGTGTGTGTGTGTGTGTGTGTGTGTGTGTGTGTGTGTGTGTGTGTGATATTATCCAAATATTTCTATTGCAGCAGCAGCAGAAGCAGCAGCAACAGCAGCAGCAGTAGTAGTAGTAGTAATATTAGCAGTAATAGTAGTAGTAGTAGAAGTAGTAGTAACAGTAATAGTAGTAGTAGTAGTAGTAGTAGGAGTAGTAACAGTAATAGTAATAGTAGTAGTATGTTATTATTTGAACGCTGGACATTTCTATTCAGATATTCATCGTTTCTATTATTATTCTTTCTATTATTATAACCAATAGATGGAGAAGCCACTTATCGCCCCGGCCAGGCAAACAGCGGGCACTCCTTCTTACTCGACGGGCCAACACGAGCATATTTTCCTTCCCAGTCGTGGTCTTTTTCTCCGAGCAATCGCCAATCGCTTTTATGCACGCCATCAATCAGTGTGTCGGCGGGGGTCGGGTCCCAGCCACGGCACACATCTGGGCGGGAATGTGCCGCTCTTAGAAAAAATATAGATGTATTTCGCTGTTTGCTTGCCTATCGAATATTCGGTCGCGTTTTTAGGTCAAGTGTTGGTGCTTATACGATTGTTGCTGCTATTACTACTACTACTACTACTACTACTACTACTACTACTACTACTATTACTACTGCTGCTATTACTGCCACTGTATCTGCTAATATTACCACTTATACTACTACTAATAATAATACAAATACTGATACAACAACAAAAAACTACAACTACAACGACTACTACTAACAGTAACACCTTCGCAACCACCATCGCCACCTACACCACCTCAACCACCACCATCACCACCACCACCACCACCACCTCAACAACGGACAGGAGAGGTGGGCAAGTAGAGCCATTTCCTGACGGAACGATCCTGCATAGTGATATATGGACCCAGGTGGTGGTGGTGGTGGTGGTGATGTTGCTGGTGGTGGTAGTGTGGTTATTGATGCTGAATGATTTTGGTAGCAGCAGCAGCAGCAGCAGCAGTAGTAGTAGTCGTAGTAGTAGTAGTAGTAGTAGTAGTAGTAGTAGTAGTAGTAGTAGTAGTAGTAGTAGTAGTAGTAGTAGTAGTAGTAGTAGTAGTAGTAGTAGTAGTAGTAGTAGTAGTAGTAGTAGTAGTAGTAATAGAAGTAGTAGTAGTAGTAGTAGTAGTAGTAAAAAAATAGTAGTAGTAGTAGTAGTAGTAGTAGTAGTACCTAGTAGTAGCAGAAGAAGAAGTAGTATTAGTATTAGTATTAGTAGTAGTAGTAGTAGTAGCAGCAGCGGTGGTAATAGTAATGTAGAAATGAAATGCCTCGTCAAAATGAAAAGAAAAAAAAAAATATATATATATATATATATATATATATATATATATATATATATATATATATATATATATATATATATATATATATATATATATATATATATATATATATAATTACAATAACCAAAACAATAATTAACAAAAGACAAAACAAAGATAAAGAAGATAAAAAAAAAAAAAAAAAACGATTAATACCCGAAAATCACAGAAGTCCAGAGATCAGAGCTCGTGCTAATGCCGCTGTCCACGTCCTCGGCTGTCCATTACGCACGATGGTAAACCCCGCTGCTGGATACACACACCTCCACTTGTGTTTTTTTCTATTCTCGAGTAATTTCGTTGCGGGCCGCGTGAAAAAGTTTGGCTCGTGGCTGTTCATCTCCCTAAGTAACGGCCGGGATTGCGTGTTTGTGTGTGTGTGTGTGTGAGAGAGAGAGAGAGAGAGAGAGAGAGAGAGAGAGAGAGAGAGAGAGAGAGAGAGAGAGAGAGTCAAAGGAAACAACGAGAGAGAGGAAATATTAATAAAAAAATTCTTTCTTCGTTTGGTTCATCGATAAACTTGAAGGCCGCTGTATCACAAACTCTTAAAAATCTAGGCTATCGTCTTGACACAAATTCCCACACTATCAGTAACCCACCCACCTACCCTTACCTAACCTGACCTATCCTAACCAAACCTAACCTTACCAAACGTACCTTTACCTAACCAAACCTAACCAGCCTATTCTAGCCTTACCTAATCTAACCTAACCAAACCTAACCTTACCTGACCAAACCTAACCTTACCTAACCAGCCTATTCTAACCTAATGTAACCTAACCAAATCTAACCTTACCAAACCTACCCTTACCTAACCAAACCTAGCCTTACCAAACTTAGCCTTACCTAGCTTGACCTACCCTACCCTTACCTAATCTAACCTAACCTAACCTAACCTAACCTAATCTAACGAGCTTTCTATCAAGTTTACATTCATCCATCCATACATATATACATACATACATACAGACAGACAGACAGACAGACAGACACACACACACACACACGGACGCAGACACATTAATCTTCTCTCTAAATAGTAGTGTGGCGTTAATAAGGTGAGAGAAAGTGAGGTGAAAGTGAAGGGAAGGTGAAGCGTGTGGAATTCAGCGAAGGTGGAAATGATTTAAGAAGTTCCCTTTGATAATGACTGAGATGTCTGAATAAAGGAGGGAGGAAGACTGGTTCTCTCTCTCTCTCTCTCTCTCTCTCTCTCCCATTTGTCAAATTATAACATTTCCGAAACACTATTACACGTCACGGGAAAAATTTTAATTATATGCCAAAAATTCCACCGCCGTGAGCAGCCTCGACTGAGTCCTTGATGCCGTAATGTGGTATTTCTTTCATCCTTAAAGAGCGCGTTCTGCTGTTGCTACTATTACCACAACAACAACAACAACAACAATCACTACTACTACTACTACTACTACTACTACTACTACTAGACCCTATACTTATATACAACCACTACTACCACTACTTTCGTCGATGTTGTGTTAGCATGTCCATGGGTAGTTTCATGAGCCATATGATAGTTTGACAAGGCTTCTGCAGCATCAACGTGAAAAAACACTCATGATAACCCGATTAATCTCTTTTGTGGCCTTTGGAAATCGTTGTGCGAGCCGAAAGCGTCTGAAAAAAAGGGCTGTAGCTACTCACACATTTGATAAGGCTTTGGTAGAGTGTGTGTTAATATTTCCATGATATGAGCAGAGTGATAGTTTGAAAAATCTGTTGCACCATGAATGTGAAAAAAACAACTCATGAGACCCCGACTAATCTCCTTTGTGACCTTTGGAAATAGTTGTGAGAGCCGAAAGCGTCTGGGAAAAAAAAAAAAAAAAAAAAAAAAAACGGGCTGTACTCACACTCATTTGATAAGGCTTTGGTAGCGATGTGTGTTGTGGTAGTTTGAAACATATTTTGCACCTTGAATGTGAAAAAAAACAACTCATGAGACCACGACTACTCTCCTTTGTGGCCTTTGGAAATAGTTGTTGTGGAAGCCGAAAGCGTCTGAGAATACAGGTCTGGGTCACGGCTCGCGGACTTAACTCACTTACACGCCCAGGCCGCGAGAACACCGGGAAAACTCAATAAGCTGACGGGATGAGGCGAGGCGCGGTGAGGCGAGGCGGGGCGAGGCGAGGGTGTGTGGCGGAGGACGGGGAGCAGTGTTAGTGGTTAAGAGCGTTATGCGTGCCTGAGATTATTGGAAGTCAGTGTTACCATTAGGTCTGTGTTAAGGAGAACATTCTACTGCACTTCTACTTATCTCCCTCCTCCTCCTCCTCCTACTACTACTACTACTACTACTACTACTACTACTACTACTATTGATGCTATAACAACACCACCACAAACAGCAATTACTACTACTACTACTACTACTACTACTACTACTACCACCACCACCAACAACAACAACAACACAGACAACAATTACTACGACTACTTCTATTACTACTACTACTACTACTACTACTATTTTTACTACTACTAACAACAACAACACTAATAATGGAAACAAAAACAAACAAATGACACACACATATCCCCCCAACACAACCACACTTACACAACCCCCCCCTCCCTCCACGCACCCCTTACATCCCCCCCCCCGACACACGCGGCGCCCCATGATTGCATTACCGTCCCGGGCAGCTGCGATTGCACTGATTGGATGCCGGCAACTCGTACTAGGAATATGCCTGTGTGTGTGTGGCTTCCTGCTAAACCCTCGCATCGCTGCCGTCGGTTAAGGATTGATTAGTCGCGGATTATTCAACGAAGGGCCTTGCTAGCTCCACCTGGACACCCGCCCGCACGCCACCTGTGAGCTGTAATTCCTTTAAATACGTCTCAGATTGGGTTTGCCGAGAGGGGTGTTTCATAATGTATTCCGTGATTGCGTTTCTTGGTGGAGTCTTGGCTTTCTTTGGTTAAGAGAAAACGGATCACTCTTTATAAGCTTTCCTTCCCATATGTTCGTTTTAGATTGCTTATGCTAAGAGGTGTTTTTTTTTTACAGCAGAAGTCAGTTCATGGGCATAAAAAAAGGAAACAAATGTGAAAAAAAGCCTGTTACTCACTGCTCCTAAAAAGAGTTAGAGGAGTGGCCGAAAGATAGGTCAATTTCGGGAGGAGTTATTAAAAGAGAAGTTATTATTTTCCCCAGTGGAGTCCTGGCTTTCTTTGATTATCAGGAAATGGATCAATCTTTATAAGCTTTCCTTCCAATACGTTCGTCTTATATTGCTTATGCTGAGAAGAGTTATTATTGGAGAAGTTATTGTTTTTTCCAGTGGAGTCTTGGCTTTCTTTGGTTATCAGAAAACGGATCACTCTCTATAAGCTTTCCTTCTTATATGTTCGTATTATATTGCTTAATGCTGAGAGGAGTTATTATTAAAGAGGTTATCATTTATCCCAGTGGAGTCTTAGCTCTCTTTAATTATCAGGAAATGGATCACTCTTTATAAGCTTTCCTTCCAATACGTTCGTCTTATATTCCGTACGCTGAGAGGATTGTAAAGTTTTTCTCTGATTACTTTTCCTGGTGCTAGAGTCTTGGTTTTCTTCGGTTATCAGAAAACGAATGACTCTTTATAAGCTTTCCTTCCAATATGTTCGTCTTATATTGCGTACGCTGAGAGGAGTGTCAAATTTTTCTCTGATTACTTTTCATGCAGTCGTCTTTTTTTGTTGCTGTCAGAAAACGGATGACTATACGCTTATTTTGTCATTTTTACTGTTTATTCTCTATTTATTTGCTTCTTCTTCATTTTTGTTTATTCTTTACTTTGCTCCTGAGATGCCTCCCTCACTGAAAAAATTATAGGTATTAGGGAGTAAACGAGCCGTGGGAGGAGCAATGATTAGCCCAAAGCAGCGTGTCCCAGCAGCCCCGCCCCTCACACACACACACACACACACACACACACACACACACACACACACACACGGCGCTCCCACGGGTCTTGTGTTAGGTTGGGTCTTAGTCTCGGTCTTGGTCCCGTATTCTCAAACATTTCGCGGCCTACACACCCACATTTGATAAGGCTTTCGTAGAGGTTGTGTTAGTATATCGATGGCTAGTTTCATGAGCATAGTAATAGTTTGACAAGGCTTTTGCACCATGACCGCGAAAGCCACTCATGCGAATCCGACTAATCTCCTTTGTGGCCTTTGGAAATAGTTGTCGTGGGAGCCGAAAGCTAATGTGAATGACCTAATACGGAGACCTCTCGCATCCTCTTGTATTGCTCGACGCTGCCGTGTGTTTGTGTGTTCCTATTACGCCCCGTCAATGTTCGTCTTGTATATTCCATCTGTGCTCCGTGTGAACCCTGAGTATTATTGTCACGACGTGGAGGAGTCGCGGGAAAGCATAATGGCCTGTTGTGATTGTTATGTTATTAAGGGGACGGTGAAAGCCTCGTGGAAATGCTGAATATTGGTCGATTAAATCTTTCCTTCTTCTTTTGTATTCTGGTTGTTTCGTTCACTTGTTATTCCTTTGTCTCTTCATTTCTTCACTTTTATCAGCCTCTTTTCCTCTCTTTGTAATGCCTCGTGGAAATGCTGAATATTGCTCGCCTAAATCCTTCCTTTTTCTTTTTGATTTCTAGTTGTTTCATTCACTTATTCCTTTGTCTCTTCATTTCTTCACTTTTATCGGCTCTTTTCCTCTCTTTGTAATGCCTCGTGGAAATGCTGAATATTGCTCGCCTAAATCCTTCCTTTTTCTTTTTGTTTTCTAGTTGTTTCATTCACTTATTACTTTGTCTCTTCATTTCTTCACCTTTATCGGCCTCTTTTCCTCTCTTTGTAATGCCTAGGGAAATGCTGAATATTGCTCGCCTAAATCCTTCCTTCTTCTTTTTGTTTTCTAGTTGTTTCATTCACTTATTACTTACTCTCTTCTTTTCTTCACTTTCATCGGCTCTTTTCCTCTCTTTGTAATGCCTCGGGAAATGCTGAATATTGCTCGCCTAAATACTTCCTTCTTTTTGTTTTCTGGTTGTTTCATTCACTTATTGTTACTTTGTCTCTTCATTTCTTCACTTTCATCGGCCTCTTTTCCTCTCTTTGAAGTGCCTCGTGGAAATGCAGAATATGGAAAGGAAAGGCAAGGAAGGGAAGGGAGGGGAAGGAAAACGGGGGGAAAGGAAGGGCAAGAAAGGAAATGGAGGGGAAGGGAAAGGAGGAGAAAGAAAGGACAAGGGAAGGGAAAGGAAGGGCAAGGAAGGAAAAGGAAGGAAAAGGAAAGGAGCGGAAAGTAAAGGCAAGGGAGGGGAAGGAAAGGGAAAGTAGGGGAAAGAAAGGACAAGGAATGGCAGGGAAGGGAAAGGAAGGGAAAGAAAGGGAAGGGAAAGGAGGGGATGGGAAAGGAGTGGAAAGGAAAGGCAAGGCAGGGAAGGGAAAGGAAAAGAAGGGCAATCAGGAAAAGGAAGGGAAGGGAAAGGAGGGGAAAGGAAGGGAAGGATAGCGAAGGAACTAGGGAGGGGAAGCGTTGCAGCCACCCCGGTCATGATACACATAGATACGCCTCCAAGCTGGCCAGGAGACGTGAGTGGCCGGCCGGTGCCTGACCCGCTCAAGTGTGGACGAACGCGGCGTGACAAGGAAGAAAGAAGACGTCAGGAGGGAGCGATGTTATGGATGCTGGAGGGAGAGAAAGAGAGAGCTAGAAGGGGAGAGAAAGAGAGATGGAAAGGGAGAAAAATAAATGGATGGGGAGAGAGAAGAAAGGGGTGAGAGGGAACTGGAAGGGGAGAGAGAGTGAGAGAGATGAGAGAGAGAGAGAGAGAGAGAGAGAGAGAGAGAGAGAGAGAGAGAGAGAGAGAGAGAGAGAGAGAGAGAGAGAGAGAGAGAGAGAGAGAGAGAGAGAAGGAGAGAACTATGATGTGTTTAAAGGAGTTGTAGTTGAGGATATCGAAAGGGCAAGGAAGGGAAAGGAGGGGAAGGGAAAGGAGTGGAAAGGAAAGGCAAGGAAGGGAAGGTATGGGAAGGAAAACGAAGGTAAAGGAAGGGCAAGAAAGGAAATGGAGGGGAAGGGAAAGGAGGGGAAAGAAAGGACAAGGAAGGGGAACTATGCTGGGGTGGATGTAGACGTAGTGGACGCTGTGAAGGCAAAGCGAGACTGTGCTAGATGCTGGAAAAGATAAGTTGGATGCTGGAGGGGCAGAAAAAAAGACGAGTTGCAAAGGAGGGAAAGGATATGCTGGGAGAAAATAAGATATCGAAGAAAGTATAGCAGTGAAAAGGGAGAGAAAGACCTGCTGTGATATAAGATACTGGGTTGGGATAAAGTTGTTATGTGATAAGCTGCGAGAAAGAGATGCTGGAGAGGAAGATTATTATTTTTTTACAACAAAGGAGACGGCTCAAGGGCAACAAAAAGAGTGTAGAAAAAAAGCTCGCTACTCACCGCTCCCATAATAGACACAAGTAAAGAGTGGGTGAAAGAGAAGAAGAAGGAGGATCTATTGTATTCGAAGATGCTGGGAAGGGAGAGCGGATCACGGAGATGCTGTGAGGGAGAGTGAGATCAAGGCTGTGTGGAGGGAAGTGGAGGATGCTGTGTTGCTGTGGAGTTTGCGGAGTGGACAATGAGGTGGATGAGGAAGGAGGAGGAGGAGCTGGAGAAAAGAAAGAGGAAGAAGAAGATAAGAAATGGGGAGAAAAAGAAAAGGAACAGGAAGAGAATAATGAAAAGGAGGAGGAAAGAGAGGAGAGGAAATGAAGAGATCGTCCCCTCATTTTTTTCCTCCTCCTCCTCCTCCTTTTTTTCTTATTTTTCATCCACTTTTTCATCTTCTTTTTTCATTATCCTCTTATTGATAATCTTCTTTCTCCTCCTCCTCTTACTGATTATCTTCCTCCTCCTCCTCCTCTTCCTATCTCTTTCTTTTCTTCATCCTCCTTTTCATTATCCTCCTCCTGATAATCTTCTTCTTCCTCCTCCTCCACCACTACCAAAATATACTCGTGTTGCAAGCTTGCCGTGCCAGAGAGGAGGAGGAGGATCAGGAGGAGGAGGAGGAGGAGGAGGAGAGGATGAAATAACTTAAACCCTTTCTTCTCTAAAATATAAGAAAATAGTGTCGTCTTGAATACCTTATAGCGAGATTAGATCCTGTTTGCTACGTGTTAATTCCTTTCTTGCCCTTATAGTATCACGTTCTTAATTGTCTTCTCTATATTTTTTTTCTATCTTCATTATCTAACTTGCTATCTTTATTATTCGTTATATGTTTTTTTTTAATCTGCGCAGAGTCAAGGTCGTAATGTCACGGTTTTTTTTTTTTTTTTTTTTTATTCTTAAAACTCCCCGACATGGTTTCAGATCCCTTCTCGCTTGGGTTCGGTAAGGCATTCCACCCATTGGTTATTGCTTGCTCCGTGTGTGTGTGTGTGTGTGTGTGTGTGTGTGTGTGTGAGAGAGAGAGAGAGAGAGAGAGAGAGAGAGAGAGAGAGAGAGAGAGAGAGAGAGAGAGAGAGAGAACACACACACACACACACACACACACACACACACACACACACACACACACACACACACACACACACACACACACACACACACACACACACACACACACACACACACACACACACACACACACACACACACACACACACACACACGTACACACAAACAGGTAATAAAAAAATAGCTAGCTAATCCCAGCCCTCTCTCTCTCTCTCTCTCTCTCTCTCTCTCTCTCTCTCTCTCTTCTGACCAACAAGGCGGAGTCAGTAATTCACACGCTTGCCACGCATTACTCAGCCCAACTTTGTGTGCGTGTGTGTGTGTGTGTGTGTGTGTGTGTGTGTGTGTGTGTTGCAAGGAAAGAAACACACACACACACACACACACACACACACACACACACACACACACACACACACGCACCACCTGGACGAGGCAACACAATATACCACTCGGCGCAGCTCGGCTCAACACACGCGCGCCGTAACTCAAGGAGGTGTTAGTGTAATGAGAAGTCTGGGCAATACAAGGCGAAGACGAGTATTTATTTGCGGACCTGAACCTTGAGGTGCGATGAAGAGGGTGGAGGGAAGAAGAAAAACCGGCGATATTTCCTCATCTGCCTCTACCTCCTCTTTATCTTTTCCTCTTTGTCTCTCTCTTGCTGTTCCTCTTCCACATCCTCTTCCCTTTTCTCTTCTTCTTCCTGCTCCTCTTTCTCTTTATTAGCTAACCTGAACCTACTGTAAAATGAAGAGGGTGAAGAAAAAAAGAAAAGCTGGTGGAGAAAGAAGAAAAGCTGGTGGAGAAAGAAGAAAAGCTGGTGGAGAAAGAAGAAAAGCTGGTGGAGAAAAGAAGAAAAGCTGGTGGAGAAAGAAGAAAAGCTGGTGGAGAAAGAAGAAATGCTGGTGGAGAAAAAAGAAAAGCGGGTGGAGAAAGAAGAAAAGCTGGTGGAGAAAGAAGAAAAGCTGGTGGAGAAAGAAGAAAAGCTGGTGGAGAAAGAAGAAAAGCTGGTGGAGAAAGAAGAAAAGCTGGTGGAGAAAGAAGAAAAGCTGGTGGAGAAAGAAGAAAAGCTGGTGGAGAAAGAAGAAAAGCTGGTGGAGAAAGAAGAAAAGCTGGTGGAGAAAAAAGAAAAGCTGGTGGAGAAAGAAGAAAAGCTGGTGGAGAAAGAAGAAAAGCTGGTGGAGAAAGAAGAAAAGCTGGTGGAGAAAGAAGAAAAGCTGGTGGAGAAAGAAGAAAAGCTGGTGGAGAAAGAAAAGCTGGAGGAGAAAAAAGAAAAGCTGGTGGAGAAAAAAGAAAAGCTGGTGGAGAAAAAAGAAAAGCTGGTGGAGAAAGAAGAAAAGCTGGTGGAGAAAGAAGAAAAGCTGGTGGAGAAAGAAGAAAAGCTGGTGGAGAAAGAAGAAAACTGGTGAAGAAAGAAGAAAAGCTGGTGAAGAAAGAAGAAAAGCTGGTGAAGAAAGAAGAAAAGCTGGTGGAGAAAAGAAGAAAAGCTGGTGGAGAAAGAAGAAAAGCTGGTGGAGAAAAAAGAAAACTGGTGAAGAAAGAAGAAAAGCTGGTGGAGAAAGAAGAAAAGCTGGTGGAGAAAGAAGAAAAGCTGGTGGAGAAAAAAGAAAAGCTGGTGAAGAAAGAAGAAAAGCTGGTGGAGAAAGAAGAAAAGCTGGTGGAGAAAGAAGAAAAGCTGGTGGAGAAAAGAAGAAAAGCTGGTGGAGAAAGAAGAAAAGCTGGTGGAGAAAAGAAGAAAAGCTGGTGGAGAAAGAAGAAAAGCTGGTGGAGAAAGAAGAAAAGCTGGTGGAGAAAAGAAGAAAAGCTGGTGAAGAAAGAAGAAAAGCTGGTGGAGAAAGAAGAAAAGCTGGTGGAGAAAAGAAGAAAAGCTGGTGGAGAAAGAAGAAAAGCTGGTGGAGAAAAGAAGAAAAGCTGGTGGAGAAAGAAGAAAAGCTGGTGGAGAAAAGAAGAAAAGCTGGTGGAGAAAGAAGAAAAGCTGGTGGAGAAAAAAGAAAAGCTGGTGGAGAAAGAAGAAAAGCTGGTGGAGAAAAGAAGAAAAGCTGGTGGAGAAAGAAGAAAAGCTGGTGGAGAAAAGAAGAAAAGCTGGTGAAGAAAAAGAAAATCTGGTAAAGAAAGAAGAAAAAATGGTGGAGAAAGAAGAAAAAATGGTGGAGAAAAGAAGAAAAAATGGTGGAGAAAGAAGAAAAGCTGGTGGAGAAAGAAGAAAAGCTGGTGGAGAAAGAAGAAAACTGGTGAAGAAAAGAAGAAAAGCTGGTGGAGAAAGAAGAAAACTGGTGAAGAAAAGAAGAAAAGCTGGTGGAGAAAGGAGAAAAGCTGGTGGAGAAAAGAAGAAAAAATGGTGAAGAAAGAAGAAAACTGGTGAAGAAAAAGAAAATCTGGTAAAGAAAGAAGAAAAAATGGTGAAGAAAGAAGAAAACTGGTGAAGAAAAGAAAATCTGGTAAAGAAAGAAGAAAAAATGGTGAAGAAAGAAGAAAACTGGTGAGGAAAAAAGAAAATCTGGTAAAGAAAAAAGAAAAAATGGTAAAGAAAGAAGAAAAAATGGTGAAGAAAGAAGAAAACTGGTGAAGAAAGAAGAAAGCCGGTGAAGAAAAAAGAAAATCTGGAAAAGAAGAAAAAATGGTGTAGAAAGAAGAAAACTGGTGAAGAAAAAAGAAAAACTGATCAAAAGAAGAAAACTGGTGAACAAAAGAAGAAAAACTGTGATATATTCTTCCCTTTCTTCTCCTTCTCCTCTGTACTTTCTATTCATTGTTCTTTTCAGTCTTTCTAGTGTAATGGAAAGTCTCGGGAGAGCAAGGCGAAGATGTGCATTTATTAGCGAACCTGAACCTACTGTTAAAATGAAGAGGGTGAAGAAAAGAAGAAAAACTGTGATATATTCTTCCCCTTCTTCTCCTTCTCCTCGGTACTTTCTATTCATTATCTTCTTCAGTCTTTTTAATGCAATGAGAAGTCTGGTCAAAGCAAGGCGAAGATGTGTATTTATTAGCGAACCTGAACCTACTGTTAAAATGAAGAGGGTGAAGAAAAGAAGAAAAACTGTGATATATTCTTCCCCTTCTTCTCCTTCTCCTCTGTACTTTCTATTCATTATCTTCTGTCTTTTTAATGCAATGGGAAGTCTGGTCAAAGCAAGGCGAAGATGTGTATTTATTAGCGAACCTGAACCTACTGTTAAAATGAAGAGGGTGAAGAAAAGAAGAAAAACTGTGATATATTCTTCCCCTTCTCCTTCTCCTCTGTACTTTCTATTCATTATCTTCTGTCTTTTTAATGCAATGGGAAGTCCGGGCGCAGCAAGGCGAAGATGTGCATTTACTGGCGAACCTGACCCCAGTGTTATGACGGAGAGGGTGAAGAAAAGAAGAAAAACTGTGATATATTCTTCCCCTTCTTCTCCTTCTCTGTACTTTCTATTCATTATCTTCTTCAGTCTTTTTAATGCAATGAGAAGTCTGGTCAAAGCAAGGCGAAGATGTGTATTTATTAGCGAATCTGAACCAACTGTTAAAATGAAGAGAGTGAAGAAAAGAAGAAAAACTGTGATATATTCTTCCCCTTCTCCTTCTCCTCTGTACTTTCTATTCATTATCTTCTTCAGTCTTTTTAATGCAATGAGAAGTCTGGTCAAAGCAAGGCGAAGATGTGTATTTATTAGCGAATCTGAACCTACTGTTAAAATGAAGAGAGTGAAGAAAAGAAGAAAAACTGTGATATATTCTTCCCCTTCTCCTTCTCCTCTGTACTTTCTATTCATTATCTTCTGTCTTTTTAATGCAATGGGAAGTCCGGGCGCAGCAAGGCGAAGATGTGTATTTACTGGCGAACCTGACCCCAGTGTTACGACGGAGAGGGTGAAGAAAAGAAGAAAAACTGTGATATATTCTTCCCCTTCTTCTCCTTCTCCTCGGTACTTTCTATTCATTATCTTCTGTCTTTTTAATGCAATAGGAAGTCTGGCGAACCTGACCCCAGTGTTACGACGGAGAGGGCGGAGAGAGAGAAAAAAAAGCCCATATTTCCTCCTCCTCCTCCACCTTCTGTTTTTCTTTCTCTTTTTTATCTCTTCTCTCATTCTCTTTTTCTTCCCTTTCCTCCTCCCCCTTTCTATTTCAATTTATTTTTCTTTCTGTTTTTCTTCCTCTTCCTCAACTTCCTCCTCGTCCTCCTCCTCTTCTCTACCCCCTATTCATTATCCTCTCCAGTCTTTCTACTATATCACACGCACATAACTCGCTTTGGATACAAGAATGATTAATAGAGGCAAGCAGGGAAGAAATACATACACTGAACAGACTCTCTAATACTGCCTTTCCACCTTCCTACTCTAGCCCCGAATCTTCATGCATTTAAAAGGCCACGTATTCTCATCTCTCTTTACCTTTTTCATCTACCCTCCCTGCTACCTGCTCTTATCTATTTATACCTTGTTTTATACAGTGTTAATATTTCCATGGGTACTTTTATGAGCCGAGTGATAGTTTGACAAGGCTTCTGTACCATGAACGTGAACAACTCTAATGAGAACCCGACTAATCTCCGTTGTGGCCTTTGGAAGTAGTTGTTGTGAGCCTTACACACACCCACACTCACATTTGATAAGGCTTTCGTAGAGGATGTGTTAGAATCCCCATGGGTAGTTTTAAGTGCCTAATAATGGTTTGACAAGACTTCTGCACCATGAACATAAAACAAACATTCATGACAACCCGACTAATCTCCGTTGTGGCCTTTATAAATAGTTGTAGTGAGCCGAAAGCGTCGGAGAATTCACACCCACACCCACTTATGATCAGGCTTTCGTAGTGGTCGAGTCAGTATTTCCATGGGTAGCTGTAAGAGTCTAGAGAGAGTGTGACAAGGCTTCTGCACCATGAACTTCAAAAACACTTCGTAAAGGTCGAGTCAGTATTTCCATGGGTAGCTGCAAGTCTAGAGAGAGTGTGACAAGGTTTCTGCCCCTTAAACATGAAAAGCACTCATAAGAACCCGAATAATCTCCTTTGTGACATACGGTATACAGAGGATAGCATAGACTGATACGTCTTCATTGCATTTATATTTTCCCTTGTCCTTCCTCCTCCTGTTGTTTATCCTCCTCTAAATCCGTCTTTTCCTTCTTGTATTGCTTGTAGTCTTTCGTTTCTTGTCCTCGTCCCCTTCTTTATCCCCCTCCATCTTCTTTTTTCGTTTGTTGTTTCTTTACTTTTTTTTTCTTCTGTTCTCCTCCTCCTCCTGCTCCATTTCATCCTCTGATTTTCCTTCTTCTTTTCTTCAACTTCCAGTATTTATGTCCTTCGCTGTTTTCTTATTTTTACTTTATCACCCCTCCTCCTCCTCCTCTTCCTCCTCCTCCTCTTCCTGCTCCTCCTACTCTTCCTCTTCCTCCTTACACAGAATTCCCAAAAGACTAAAAAGACAAAACAACTGTGTGCGTGTGTGTGTGTGTGTGTGTGTGTGTGTGTGAGCGCGCAAACAGCATGAAAGCCAGCACGGGCAAAGGATAAATAGATTTTCCCTCTCTCTCTCTCTCTCTCTCATCTATTTTTTTTTACCTCTTTTTCTATTTTTTTGTTGTTGTTTCTCTTCTTCATCTTTCCTTCTTTCTTAGGTTATCATTTTCTTTTTATTCATGTTACTCTCTCTCTCTCTCTCTCTCTCTCTCTCTCTCTCTCTCTCTCTCTCTCTCTCCTCCAATATTAATATCGCCGCAGGAGGGAAAGAAGGCAGTGATTGATGGGACGTCTAGTGCATGTGTGGGATGACCAATATGTTAGGAGGCCAAAGTACCCGAGGAAAACAGGAAATAAAGAAGGAACACGGAGAGGGAAAAAAAATCAGCGAAGGGGAGAGATTAAAAGGGAAGTAGAGTTGAAAATAGGTAGGAACACGTAGGAGAAGGTAAGAAAAAAACAAAGTACCCGAGAAGAAAACAGGAAATAGGGAAGGAACATGGACATAAAACCAGCTAAGGGAAAGAGATGAAAAGGGAAGTAGAGTTGAAAATAGATAGGAACAGGTAGGAAACGATAAAAAAGTACCCGAGAAAAAATAACAGGAAATAGGGAAGGAACACGGAGGAAAAAAAAAAGCTAAGGGGAAAAAGATGAAAAGGGAAGCAGAGTTGAAAATAGGTAGGAACAGGTAGGAGAAGGCAAGAAATAAGGTAAGGAATATTAAGGAAAAGATAAGAAAATGTGGTAAAAAATGAAAAAAAAGCAAGTATATTAAAAAAAAAGGCAGAAACAGGTATGAGGTAAACTGAGCAGGAAGGAGTAAGGAAAAGGCAAAGTACCCGAGAGTAAAGAAAAGTATGAATAAAGTAAAATAATACTAGAAAGATAAAAACGGGTAAATATGGTATAAAGAATAAAAAAAAAATAGAAGAAAGGTAGTAAGGAGTGTCATGGAAAAAACAAAGAAGAAAATGTAACACAACGAATTATATCAAAGAAAAACAAACAATAATTTTACAAAGAAAAAATGTCACAAAAAACAATAAAGAATATGTTACATACGAAAAGTTGCAGAGAAAAAAGGTTACAAAATCAATAAAGAATGTTAAGGAAAACAAAAACTACACAGAAAAAAAACGAATAATACAAAAAAAGTTAAGATAAAAACCCCCCATTAAAATAACAATAGAGAAAGTTACAAAAAGAAAAAAAAATGGTAAAGAAAAAGCAGTAATGAATATGTTTGAAAGAAAAAAAATGATAAAGGAAAAAGCAATTACGAATAAATTACAAAGAAAAATAAAATAAATAAATTACAAATATAAATAAAAAGATTAAATTACAAACAAAGAAAAAAATAATAAAGGTAAAACATGCATTGGCGTCATTAAAAAAAAATAATAACTATAATGAAACGCTACAAAATAGAAGTGAAAGAAAACGAGGCAGCTACGAACGAAAAGAAAAGAAAAATACGTAACAAGAACATTATGGGGAGAGGAGGTCAAGGAGAGGGGAGGAGAAGACAGGGGAAGGGATGGGAGGGTATTGGCAGGGGAGGAGGAGGAGGAGGCAGAAAATTGAACGAGAAGGAAGCAGGGGTGATAGGCGCAAGGGAAGGGACCGATATACAACAGAGAACGTGAGGAATAGAGACGGTGAGGGAAGTGACGAAAAGGGCGACGAAAAGAGACGGAGAGAGCTGAAACAACCGTACTTACAGAGGACGGGAAGGACTGGAAACGTGAATGGCAAGGCACGGGAACTACAGGGAACGGACTGACAGAGGGTGAAAAGGAATGGGAAGTGGATTGCAGAGGGAGGGAAGGAGTGGAAATGCGGATGGCAAGATACGGGATGGACAGGGAACGGACAGACAAGGAATGAGAGAGAATGGGATGTGGATTGCAAGGGGCGGGAAGAAGTGGACACGTGAATGGCAATTGGCAAGGAACGGGAAGGACAAGGAACGGACTGACAGGGAAAGAATGACAGAGGCAGAGACAGAGAAAATATAGGAAATGGACTGCAGGGGGCGGGGAGGAGTAAGGCCACGGTAGTAGGGGGCAGGAGAGTCAGAACGAGGGTGGCACGGGACGGGAAAGTGAGGAAATAAACAAGCATAGTGTGAATAAAAGCGAGAATGATCTAGGAGGGAGCTGAAACAGTGAAAACCGGGGTAACCAGAGACGCCAGGAGTTTGCACGGCGCTGGCAGGAGTGTGAAGGGATGGGCTTGAGAGTTCCAGGGTTCTGAAATGGATGGCTGAGAGCAGAGGTAGTTTGAGGAGCTGAATAATGACTGGGGAAAAAGTCTGGCTAGCAAAGTATTAATAGCCGATGCAGATGGTATAGGATGGATAGGAAAAGGAAGGGCAAAAACGTTAGTGTTCGTGCGGTACCTATGTTCAAGGGAAAGTACGTTGAAGGGAGAAGAAAAAGGAAGGGGCAAAAACGTTAGTGTTCGTGCGGTACCTATGTTCGAGGGAAAAAGGAGGGGGTTAGCGTTCCCGGGGTGTCTTTGAGGCTGGTGTGGGAGGCATGTTATGAAATTCCCCGGCCATTTGTTATGCCTGAGCGGACCGCCATCTCGTCGGAAATTGCTTGTATGTGTGTGTGTGTGTGTGTGTGTGTGTGTGTGTGTGTGTGTTAGAGACTGTAGTATTGATGAAATAGTGAGCTTACGTCTATAATCACTTAATCTATCTCCCTATCCATCTATCTATATATCTATCTAGACATCTATTAATCAATCTCTCTCTCTCTCTCTCTCTCTCTCTCTCTCTCTCTCTCTCTCTCTCTCTCTCTCTCTCTCCATTTATATCTGTGGTAGAGGGTAGTGACAGTGGTTGTAGTTATGGTGGTGGTGGTGGTGGTAGTGGTAGTGGTGGTGGAGTAGTAGTAGTAGTAGTAGTAGTAGTAGTAGTAGTAGTAACTAGTAGTAGTAGTAGTAGTAGTAGTAGTAGTAGTAGTAGCAGCAGTAGCAGAAGTAGGAACAGCAGTTTTCGTTATGGTGGTGGTGGTGGTGGTGGCGGCGGCGGCGGCGGTGGTGACGGTGGATGGCGTGGCAGCAGCGTGCATTTATCATCAACACACAACAACGCGGCACAAAACATCACAACGCATATTAAGCCTCACACACACAAGCGTCCCTGTTTAGCACGCCGTGACGTGCCGTGTTGGGCTCCAGCGCCGCGCCACTTGATTACAGCAGCGCTTTTTGCGGCGATATTTCCGCCCGCTTTTTTGTGTTGTCTCGCCCAGCCGCCAAGTAATTATACAGCAGTTACAGCACGCCTCGCACACCCCTCCCCCATCAACTCTCTCTCTCTCTCTCTCTCTCTCTCTCTCTCTCTCTCTCTCTCTCTCTCTCTCTCTCTCTCTCTCTCTCTCTCTCCCTACCTAATTAAAAGTCTACCTGTGTATTTCTACCTCTGTACCTTTTTCTTTTCTACTTGTCTGTTTGTTAGTCAGTCTGTCTATCTGTCTCTCTGCAACAAGAACAAGAACTATTACAACTACTACTACTACTACCATCACTACTACTACTACTACCACAACTACTACTACTACAAAGAGCACCTATTTAAGTGACGTGGACTATAAGAGAGAGAGAGGAAGGGAAAGAAACCAAATGTAAGGAGTGAAGGAAGGAACGAGAGAGGGGGAGAGTGTGAGAGAGAGTGAAAGTAAGATTAATATCACGTGTAGTTAAAGAAAAGAAAGTGACCTCGTGATTAAGACAAAACACCTGACCGCCGCCTCGTAGGTCAGGTGTAACTTTGCCGCTAAACAATGCAGAAAATAAACATGCGAGATTTAAAGAGAGAAAAGTTATAAGTTTGAGTGTGTTTTGTGGGCCAGTCTGTCTAATGAATGAAAGAGAGAGAGGAGGAGGAGGAGGAGGAGGAGGAGGAGGAGGAGGAGGAGGAGGAGGAGGAGGAGGAGAAGAGGAGGAGGAGGAGGAGGAGGAAGAGCAGACTTAGCTTTCTGGGTCTTTGTTAACGTGTGTGTGTGTGTGTGTGTGTGTGTGTGTGTGTCTGTAAACACACACACACACACACACACACACACACACACACACACACACACACACACACACGCACACACACATACACGCACGCAAAAATGAAATTAGACTCGGGAACAAACAGATAAATAACCAAAGAGAAAGACAAAATTACAGAGCATGGACGGAGGTAAAAAAAAGAGAGAGAGAGAGAGAGAGAGAGAGAGAGAGAGAGAGAGAGAGAGAGAGAGAGAGAGAGAGAGAGAGAGAATTAACATAATAATTATACTATCTCCATTCTTAAAATCATAAACAATAACACAATAATAATAATAATAATAATAAAAATAATAATAATAATAATAATAATAATAATAATAATAATAATAATAATAATAAGAAGAAGAAGAAGAAGAAGAAGAAGAAGAAGAAGAGCCTGAGGTACCACATAAGACTAATTAATTAAGTTTTTCATTAGTGAGAATCTGTACTAATGATTAAAGAAGACGCAACTAAGACTAATTAATCTTTTCCATACATAACATGTAGCAGACATGTTGCCTTCCTTCCTAATCTCCTACCTTGGCTTTTTGTGACTCGCGCGAACTGATTTCTCGTGGTTCCCTCATCAACAAGTAACATATAAACATCACCTTCCTTTTTCCTTTCTTTTAATGTATGGATATAGGTCACGGAACGAGGTCAACATGGCTTTTTGTTCATTACGTGGATCAATTTATCTTGGTTTCCTCATCAACAAGTAACGCCTGAACATCCCTTTCCTTATTTCCTTCTTCAGTGTATGTAGGTC
>NC_066532.1:295169-470169 GCF_024679095.1 Eriocheir sinensis | reverse complement strand
TATGATGACACTTTAGTTTTAGAGAGATCAAGTTTATGAAGGAGAGAGAGAGAGAGAGAGAGAGAGAGAGAGAGAGAGAGAGAGAATTGTTTCTTAAGATTTATTCCATCTGTAGTCGTCCTCCTCCTCCTCCTCCTCCTTATCCACTATATTTTTCAATTCAATCTGTTTCCTCTTCTTCCTCCTCCACAATTTTGTCCTTCCTTTTCCTTTCTCCTCCTCCTCCTCCTCTTTCTCGTTCTCTTTTTCCTTTTCTTTCTCTTCCTCTTCCTCCTACTCCTTTTACTTCTCCTCCTCCTCTTTCTGTATAAACGCGCGCGCGCACACACACACACACACACACACACACACACACACACACACACACACACACACAAACACAAACAAACACAGTAACACCGCTATCCACACGCCGTCATGCAAGCCTCAGCAAAAGTTGTAAAGATACTCCAACATGCATCTCGCGAGGGCCTGGACGAGACAGCAAGACGCGGGAGTCAACAACACGTGAGGGCCTGTTCCTGGGCCTGTTTGGGGAGTGTCAGGGAACGCAGGATACAAGGGAAGGACTGTCAGTGCGCGCAGGATACGGGGACTCATGTTACTATCTGAGGTGCTCCTCGTGGTGACGGCATGGACTTGTATAGGAAAAAAGGTGATGACTGCCGCCTTCTCAGTTTATTAGAGGGAGTTCACAGTGATGGGTTGTGTAAAGAGTTTCATCATGTTTTGTATGGTGGTTTAATCAATGGGTACTTTGTGGAGTCTGCTGTATAAGGTTTAGCACAGATGTAGTCGTTTCTCTTTTACGTTAATGCTTATATTATTATACTTGGATAAAGTTTGTTTGTGCTTTAGTGTTCATGACGTTAAGTTCCTGTAACACCTTTGTCTATGAACTAACTATAGATTAAGGAGAAAGTTAAAAAGTTGACTTAGAATAGAGAGTGAAGATGAAAGGAGAAGCAGAGTGAATCTACGACTTGTCTAAAGAAAGAAGGAAGATAGGAAGGAAGAAGGAAGAGAAGTGTGTGTGTGCATCGAGCGTTGACTTTTCATGTATAGATTACGGAAGATATTAATACGTTGACTATACTGTATATGGAGAGGAAAAGAAGGGAGGAGAAAATTATCCTGCTCTTCGTGGAACCAACATAGACTTGTAAACGAAAAAAGAAGGTGTTGAATGTCTCCTCAGGTATAGATTATTAAGGAAAACGTTAACACTTTGACTTAGTATGAAAAAGAAAAGAGAGAACAAAGAGTGAATCATCAACATATCTAAGGAAAGGGGGAAGGTGTTAAGAGTTGACGAAAACGAAAACGAAAAAAGAAGGTGCTGAATGTCTCCTCATGTATATATTATTAAGGAAAACGTTAACACTCTGACTTAGTATGAAAAAGAAAAGAGAGAACAAAGAGTGAATCATCAACATATCTAAGGAAAGGGGGAAGGTGTTAAGAGTTGACTTATGCACAGAACGAGGAGGATATCAAAGCGTTGACTTAATATATGTAAAGATAGGAAAATAAGAAAAGAAAACACAAGGTGATTTAAAGGAAAGAATTAAGGTTATCAGCGTCGACTTTTAAGATCATTATGAACGAAATCAATAAACGTGAAATGGAAGCAAAACATTCGAGCATAAATAATAATAATAATAATAATAATGTTTGAGGTTTGACTTAGTATGGAGAAGAAACATAGAAAGGCGGAACAAAGGGGGAATCTATGGCTTGTCTTGCTTCGTGATGATAATAAAGGAAGAAGGAAGGTGTTGACCGTCGACTTTTTATGTTTTGATTAATTAAAGATGATACTAAAGACCTGACAGCATTAAACGAGACGAGAAAAGGAAGAACAAAAGAGGAACAATGTGTGAAGAGATGAAGGTATTAACAGTAGAGAGCGAGAAGAAAAAGGAAAAGAGAAACAAAGGAGAAACAATCCGTGAAACTGCGATTTATTACGAAACGAAGAAAGTATTAACACTCATACTTGTAATAAAGGAAGGAAAAAGGTGTAATAATAGGAATGATGAAAGGAGAAAGGAAACAATGCGTGAACGACTGAAGAAAAGGAATAACGAAAGGAGGAAGAAGGAAAAAAATGATGGAACAAGTATATATCTACCGTACGACTAGTTTAGATCGTGGTGACAACGTAACATTTTAAAAGAAGAAGAGGGAGGGTGCAAAACGTCAACGTCCCATGCATATATTAAGGATGATAAAGCTTCGACCTAATATAGAAAGAAAGGAAATAATGAACGAAGAACAGAGGAGGAAACAATGCGAAGAACTGCGACTTATTAGGAATGGAGAAAATCACTAACACATTAACTTGTAATAAAGGAAGGGATAAGTGTGGAGCGTCGTGATAAGAGGGTCGATCAAAGGATAAAGGTGAAACAAGGTGTGAACGAGCGACTTGATGACAGAGGAACGAGAAAGTCACTGGCGGTGTTGTTTGTCGAGGCGCGAGGAGTGGCTTGCTACGTGCTGAAGGGAGGGCGTTGTGGAGTGTTGACGTGTTATGAAGGGAAGAACAAACCGTTGACTTCATGGTGGGTTCTGTGAAGGGTATACTAACATTCCCTCCTCTCTTTCTTTTTTTCTATTTTCTCTTCTTTCTTTTTTCTTCTTCTTCTTCTTCTTCTTCTTCTTCTTCTTCTTCTTCTTCTTCTTCTTCCTCGTCCTCTTTCTGTATGTAATTCTATGTAATTCTTTTTCTTTCCTTTTCTCTTTCTCCTCCTTTTCTACAAACATTTTTTTTCCTTCTCTCTTCTCCTCTTACACTTTCTGCACCACCACCACCATCACAACCACCACCACCATCACCATCACCACCATCACCACCACCACCATCACGACCACCACCACCACCACCATCATCACGACCACCACTACCACCACCACCACCACTACGACTTCTTTCTCTTCGGTTCGCTTTCATTTTATACAAATTAATGTGTTTTCGGTCCCCGCCCCCCCAAACACACACACACACACACACACACACACACACACTCGACCCATTTCTTTCTCTTTCACTTTGCTTACATTACATACCAACAAATGTTTTCCTGCCTCCGCCTCCTCCCCCCCCTCCCCTGGGCCTCCCCGTGCCAGCAGCAGCCAGGTGTTTCTTTCCTCCCTCTCGTGTCAACAAAATATGCCAATAAATATGATAATGGAATCGAAGTTAATTAAAAGCCGTCATTTAAGCGAGCAGCGTTGGAGCAGTGGAAATAAAATCATGAAACAGTGATGGCGTCCAAAAAATTTACACGAGGAGAACAATGTTAATAAAAATGAAAGCAATAAAGATAATTATGAACGGAATCAATTAACGTGAAATGGAAACAAAACATTCGAGCATAAAACTATCGCAATAAAATCAATAAAATAAAACAATGGAAGGGCAGAGCGAAGAGCATATCATCAAAGGAACAAACAGCAAAATGTGGAAAAAATGAATAATAATAATAATGTGCCAATAAACAAACACGAAAACATTAACACTACCATTATTACTGAATACGTGGATAATATTTTTTGTTTAATACTGTATATGCAATGTGTGTCTGCGTGTGTGTGTGTGTGTGTGTGTGTGTGTGTGTGTGTGTGTGTGTGTGTGTGTGTGTGTGTGTGTGTGTGTGTGTGTGTGTGTGTGTGTGTGTGTGTGTGTGTGTGTGTGTGTGCGCGTGTGTGTGTGTGCGTGTGTGTATGTGTGTGTGTGTGTGTCTGGCTGGCTGTCTTCCCCGCCCCCTTGCTCTCTCTCTCTCTCTCTCTCTCTCTCTCTCTCTCTCTCTCTCTCTCTCTCTCTCTCTCTCTCTCTCTCTCTCTCTCTCTCTCTCTCTCTCTCTCTCTCTTCAAAATAAAGTAAACACGGTAATAAAACTCTCACCACCACCACCACCACCACCACCACCACTTGCTCCCTCAGAAAACTCAGCGCCATAACCTGAGTATTTACGATGAGGACAGGCAGGTAAGTGCGGGCTAATGACAGGCTGGGAAGCATAACGGTGGCGGGGGCAGTGAAACCTTGGAGGGTGTTAAGGGTAGGACTCGTGAAGCATGGGTGATAGCTGTCTTGGTTGTTGTTGTTGTTGTTGTTGTTGTTGTTGTTGTTGTTGTTGTTGTTGTTGAAAGTCTGCATCTTCTTCTTCTTCTTCTTCTTCTTCTTCTTCATCCTCCTCCTTCTGCTCCCTCTTCTTCTTCTTCTTCTTCTTCTTCTTCCTCCTCTTCTTCTTCTTTTCAGTATTAATATCACTAGTTCAGAGGTGTCACTGCATTGTATGAGCCAAAAGTAATAGCCATCATTCTTCTTCTTCGTGTTCTTTTTCTTCTCACTTTTATCATCATCATGCATCACACATTCAAGGGTGTCGCTGTTGTATCCTTACCAAACGCAATAGCTGTCATTCATCTTTTTCTTTTCCTTCTTATTCTCTTGTTCTTCGTCATTTAACTTCTCCTCCTCAGCATTATTTTCAAAAGTTCAGATGGGTTGCTATTGTCTTTGAACTTCCTCCACTATAGTCTGTTTTTCCTCTCTTTCTTCAATGATGTTTTATGTGTCTCTTTCTCGCTTTACACAACCCATTCACTTCTCCTTCAGTCTTTCTATATTTCGTTTTCTTATCATTCGTCTTCCAGGAATTATTATCCCCCAAAAGTCAGTCTAGTGTAGTCCGTTTAGGTATACTCGTTCATCGATGTTTTGTTTTTCTTTCTCCCTTGCTTCCCATAATCCATCCAATTCTTCATCGGTCTCCCTCTCTTTCTTCTACCCAGTCGATGATCAGAGACTCGCAGCGAAGATTTAGATCCCTATTCCCAAAACGATTCAGGGCTCACACACTCACACATACATTTCCAAAGGCTTTCGTAGAAGTTGTGTTTAAGTTTCCATTGGCAGTTTTACGAGCCTAGTGATAGTTTGACAAGGTTTCTGCACCATGAACGTGAAAAACACCAACGCGAACCCAACTTATCTCCTTTGTGGATTTTAGAAATAGTTGTTGAGAGCCGATAGCGTCTCAGAATACGGGCCTGAGTCACATAAGTCTTGCTATATAGTCGTGTTGTTACAGCGGCGTGTGTAATGAAGGGTCTGGTAAACGGTTTGCTACGTGACGGCGAACTTTCCCGCCAAATATGGAGGTTATTGATGTTAGGTCGGCCATTATCACGAAGCTCTCAAACTCGTGGACTGTAATTTCAAGAGGCGAAAAACATGCACACGTAATCTTATCTTTTTATCGATAACGTTTTATATAGAGAGCGAGAGAAACTGAATACGGTTGACTAGATGTGGTTTGTTATTTTTAGAGAGGAAAATAACATGAATACGTAGCCTAAAGTTGTCTTGAATATTGTTTTCTACAGAGAATGAGAAATATTAAATGTTGAAACTGCTACACTTTGTTGGTGCATAACATTTTTCACATCATTTCACATCACGACCCAAGATCAAAACGCAAATCTTCGCAAAATCATATCTTTACAATACGCATCACATCACATCACAACATCGTTCATAAAACCTTCACATCAGCTTCAGAACACGCAACATGTTCACATCACGCCATTCTCACATCACAACACACATCATTTCAACTACACATCACCTTCAGAACACACAACATATTCACATCACAACACATCATTTCAACCACACATCACCTTCAGAATACGCAACACATTCACATCACGACACTCTCACATCACAACACACATCATTCACATCATTTCAACTACACATCACCATCAGAATACAACATTCACATCACGACATTCTCACATCACAACACACAACAATACATCTTCACATCATCTTCAGAACACACAACATATGCACATCGTGACATCCTTACATCACAACACACATTTCAACTTTACATCATCTTCAGAACACACAACATATTCACATCATGACGTCCTCACAACACGTAACATCACATAGCAACACACATCTTTACATCTTCACATCATCTTCCCAACAAAGGAACTAAAATCATACACGTTATCAAGAAAACACACACACAACATTTTTAAGGGAGCTCTCCTGCCCCCCGCGCGGCGCCGCACACTTGCCATGCAGTCGGCGCGCGGCGGCCGAGCGATCCCTTCCTGGCGGAACAAATCTTACGAGCAAAGTCAGCGGACTCGGCGCGCCAGTTTTTCTTCTGGAGGATGCAGGAGAGCGGGGCCTGGCAAAGTTAATCCAACGTCTACAGTTTTGTTTTCTTAAAGCTTTTCTATTCAACACTTTATTTATATTTTTTTGATTTACGTACACGTTCAGAAATATACTGGTCACTCTTTCACGGCATTAAACTTCAAAAGCCTCATGCTGTCTTGTTTCATTGTAATGTTAGCGGCAATATTCTCAAAAGCTATGGACTCTCACAACTATTCCCAAAGTCTACAAAGGAGATATGTCAGGTTCTCATAGGTGTTTTTCACGTTCACGGTGCAGAAGCCTAGTAAAATTATCACTAGGCTCATATAAATACCCATGGAAATACGAACGCAACACCTGCTAAAGCCTTATCAAATGTGGGTGTGTGTATAAGCCCAGAAGTGTTTGAAAATTATGGCTTAAAACACGAAAGATCCTTAACACATTTACGTAGCTGGTACCACATTTAATTAATTTTCTTTTGGCTTGATTTCGTTGATTAAAAAAGGAGGATCGATATAATATTTTCATCTCTTTGTGGGGTTTCATTTCGCTTCGTTCCATTGTAAAAATTAAAGAGGATCGATATAATATTTTCATCGTGTGTTTTCATTTCGCTTCGATCCATTGTAAAAAAAAAAGGAGGATCACTATAATATATTTTTGCCGCTTGTAACACATTTAATAGATTTTCCACTCTGCAACATTTCGTCGTAAAGAAAAAAAAGGATCACTGAAATTCTAATCGCTTATAACGCGTTTCATAAGTATACGTTGCGCGTCATTTCATCGACAAAAAATAAAGGACGCTCGCTAATACGTGTCCATCAACTGTGGCACTATTAACAGATTTCGCATTTCGCTTCATAACATTGTTTAAAAAGGAAGGACACTAATATTCAAATCGCTTGTAACACATTTCAAAATTCTCGTTTCGCTTCGGATCACAATAAAAAAGCGAGTCACTGATACCTACATTTTCATCGCTTGTAAAACAATTAATAGATTTTCCGTTCCATTTCGTATCATCCGTTAAAAAAAAAAAAAAGTCACTAACATTCAAATCTCTTATAACACATTTCGTAATTCTCGTTTCGTTTCGGTTCATCGTAAAAAGAGAGAATCACTAATATATTTTCATCGCTTGTAACACATTTAATAGATTTCCCGTTCCATTTCGCATCATTCGTTAAAAACACAGGACACTAATATTCAAATCTCTTATAACACATTTCGTAATTTTCGTTTCGCTTCGGTTCATCGTAAAAAAGAGAGAATCACTAATACATTTTCATTGCTTGTGACACATTTAATAGCTTTTCCGTTCCATTTCGTATCATTCGTTAAAAATAAGATCACTAACATTCAAATCTCCAACACATTTCGTAATTTTCGTTTCGCTTCGGATCATCATAAAAAAAAAAATCACTAATAAATTTTCATCGCTTGTTACACACTTAACATATTTTTTTTATCTTCATTCTATCATCAACTAAGGAAGACTACCAATGTTCAAATCACCTTAATGCATTTCATAGGTTTTCGTTTTGATTCAGTTCATCGTAAAAATAAAAAGAATCACTAATATATTTTCATCGCTTTTAACACATTTAACATATTTTCTTTATTTTCATTCTCTCATCAAAAGAGGAAGACTGCCAATGTTTAAATCACCCTAACACATTCCATAGGTTTTCGTTTTGATTGAATTCATCGTTAAATAGAAAGAATCACTAATATATTTTCATCGTTTGTAAAACATTTAACAGATTTCGCATTCAATATCATATTGTTAAAAAAAAAAAAATTACTGAAATTCAAATTGCTAATAATAATTTCATAGATTTTCCTTAAACTTTATTTCATCATATAAAAAAAGAGAAAATCACTAATACATTACCATCGCTTGTAACACATTTAATAAATTTAGCGTTCCAATTCATATCATCACCAAAGGGAATATCACACTAACATTTAAATCGCTTATAACACATTCCGTAATTCTCGTTTCGCTTCGGTTAATCGTAAAAACAAGGAACCCACTACTATATTTTCATCACTTGTAACACATTTGATAGATTTTCCGTTCCAATTCATATCATTGTTAAAAAAAGAAAGTTCACTAATATTCTAATCGCTTATAACACATTTCATAATTCTCGTTTTGCTTCGGTTCGTCATAAAAAAAAGAGAATCACTAATACATTTTCATTGCTTGTAACACATTTGATAGATTTTCCGTTCCAATTCATATCATTGTTAAAAAAAGAAAGTTCACTAATATTCTAATCGCTTATAACACATTTCATAATTCTCGTTTTGCTTCGGTTCGTCATAAAAAAAAGAGAATCACTAATACATTTTCATCGCTTGTAACACATTTGATAGATTTTCCGTTCCAATTCATGTCATTGTTAAAAAAAGAAAGTTCACTAATATTCTAATCGCGTATAACACATTTTATAATTCTCGTTTTGCTTCGGTTCATAGTACAAAAAAGAGTATCGCTAATATATTGTCATCGCTTTAACACATTTAATTGAGTTTCCGTTCTAATTCATGTCATTGTTAAAAAGATAGATAACTATTATCTAAATCACGAATAACACATTTCAGAATTTTCGTTTTGCTGCATTTCATCGTAAAAAAAGAGTCACTAATACATTTTCATCGCCTGTAACACATTTAATAGATTTAGCGCTCCGATTCATATCATCACTAAAAAGGAATATAACATTTAAATAGCTTATAACACATTTCGTAATTCTCGTTTCGCTACTGTTCATCGTAAAACAAAAGGAAATCACTAATACATTCTCTTCGCTTGTAACAGATTTAACAGATTTTGCGGTCAAATTCATACCACTGTTAAAAAAGGATTATCACACTAACATTTAAATCGCATATAACACATTTCATAATTCTCGTTTCGCTTCGGTTCACCATAAAAACAAAAGGAAATCACTAATATATTTTCATCGCTTCCAACACGTTTAATAGATTTTGCGTTCCAATTCACAAAACTGTATAAAAAAGGAAGATCACTAATATTTAAATCGCTTATAACGCATTACATAATTCTCGTTTCGTTTCGGTTAACCGTAAAAAAAAAAAAATCACTCATATTTTCGTCGCTTATAACATATTTAATAGATTTTAAGTCTCGCTTCATAAAATTCGCTAAAGAAAAAGAAAATAATTAATACTGAAATCGCTTTTATCACATTTCATAGATTTTTATTTCCCTCCACATAATAAAAAAACGGCAGATTACGAATACATTTTCATCGTTCGAAACACATAACTGATTTTCCGTTGAAATTCATATCACTGTTTAAAAAATAAAGTTCACTAATACTCAAATCGTTTTCACATTTAATAGATTCTGCGTTAAAATTCGTATCATTGTTAAAAGAGGAATACCACTAATGTTCAAATCACTTATAGCAAATTTCGTAGCCTTTCATTTCTCTTCATCGTATAAAAAAGGAAGACCACTAATATTTTTTATCGCTTCTAACACATTTAATAGATTTTCCGTTACGATTCACTTCATACCGTTACACAAAGGAAGATGGCCCCAATATTTACATACCTAACGGACATCAAAAAAGGCCCGATCGCTAAGATTCGTTTCAACACACAAAAAAAGGGAAGACGGCAAATATTTACACCGACGAGAACCACTTTAAGGGTTTAGTTTCGGTTCCCCTCGCGCTGAAAGGAAGAAAATTGGCTGCATTCACACACGGGAAGAGGATGTTGTCTGTATTGCTATGTAAATCCCAGAAAAATCTCTCTCTCTCTCTCTCTCTCTCTCTCTCTCTCTCTCTCTCTCTCTCTCTCTCTCTCTCTCTCTCTCTCTCTCTCTCTCGCTCTCTCTCTCTCTCTCGCACACGCACACACACAGTTTTTTCTCTATTTCTTGGAACGTAACATTTATTTCCTCCACCGGTGCAAACGAATACAAAACTCTGTCTGTCTCTGTCTGTCTGTGTCTGTCTGTCTGTCTGTCGCTCTATCTCTCCCACCCTGTTTTCTCTATGTATCTTTGAGCGTAACATTTATTTCCTCTCCACTTGCGTTACAAGCAAATAGAAAACTCTCTCTCTCTCTCTCTCTCTCTCTCTCTCTCTCTCTCTCTCTCTCTCTCTCTCTCTCACTTTTTCTCTTTATTTCTTTGAACGTAACATTTATTTCGTCCTGGCTAACGTTACAGACATACAAAACTCTCTCTCTCTCTCTCTCTCTCTCTCTCTCTCTCTCTCTCTCTCTCTCTCTCTCTCTCTCTCTCTCTCTCTCCCGTCCTCCTTATGGTAATGCCGAGCACGTCAGTCTGTGCATCGCCGCTCATGTTATTCCATCACGTATTCATAGACAGAGTATCAGCAAGGATGGATGGAGGGAGGGAGGGAGGTAAGGAAGGGAGGGAAAGGAGAGGGAGAGGGAAGGTGGGAAGGGGATGGGAGTAAGGTTAGGAAGAAGGGAATGAAGGACGGAGGGAAGGCAGTAGTGAGGGAAGGAAGGAAGGAAGAAGGAAGGGAAGAAGAGAAGGCAAGGTAAGCAGAGAGGGAGGAGGGAGGGAAGGAAGGGAGGGAAAGGAGAGGGAGAGGGAAGGTGGGAAGGGGAGGGGAGTAAGGTTAGGAAGAAGGGAATGAGGGAGGGAGGGAAGGCAGTAGTGAGGGAAGGAAGGAAGAAGGAAGGGAAGAGGAGAAGGCAAGGTAAGCAGAGGGAGGTAAGGAAGGGAGGGAAAGGAGAGGGGGAGGGAAGGTTAGGAAGAAGGGAATGAGGGAGGGAGGGAAGGAAGAAGTGAAGGAAGGAAGGAAGAAGGGAGGGAAGAAGAGGAGGCAAGGTAAGCAGAGAGATGGTGAGAGGGGACGTTGGTGGGTAAGGATTTAGGGAGGCAAACATGGATGGAGGTAAGGAAGGGAGGGAAGGAGGAAGAGAGGGAAGGAAAGAAAGGGAGACGAGGAGAGGGTAAGTAGGTAGGTGAAGATGGGAGAGAGAGGAAGGAGGGAGACAAACACGGATGGAGGTAAGAAGGAGATGAAATATGAGGAGGAAAGGAAGGAAGGAAGGAAGGAGGGAAGGAAGGAAGGAAGGAAGGGAAGGGAAGGGAAGGGAAGGGAAGGGAGGGAGGGAGGGAGGGAAGGAAGGAAGGAAGCAGGAGAGGAAGAAAGGTAGGTAGGAAGGGAGAAACAGGGAACAATAGAGGTAGAGGAGGGAAAGAAAGGGCAAGGAGGAGAGGAAAGGAGAAGAGAAGAGAAGAGAAGAGAAGAGAAGAGAAGAGCGAGGAAGAGAGCATGAATAAAACAGTCTTCATATTTGCATCGAGTTTTACCATTGAAATACTATGTAAATGAGGTGCGTGTGTGTGTGTGTGTGTGTGTGTGTGTGTGTGTGTGTGTGTGTGTGTGTGTGTGTGTAAACTTTCGCGCACTGCCAGAGTTTATATATGAAAATGCCGATCTCACACACACACACACACACACACACACACACACACAAACACAAAAAAACACATACTTTTTTGGGGGGGTGTTTTAACTTTTGACAATTAGTGAGGCAGCAGGAGAGGGCAGGAGGCAAGGGCGTGCTGCAAACATTCATGACAACATTTTCTCGCCTTGACTAATGTGCTTCCCCCGTCTGTGTGTGTCTCTGGGCGCCGCGGGGTCAGTGTGGGCGGAAGGCTGCGTCCACGGAGGGGAAAGAAAGATGCCGTTCACGCTGCATCCTCCCTCCTGTTATAAACACGCGAGCCGCTGCTGTGTTAGTAATGGGAAGGTGGCGAGCGTTGATTCAGTGCCTACCTATATATACGTACATCTCTGGCAAACATGACATCCACAACAGTCTATTCAAGTGGTGTTGCCGCAGTGTCATTCCTGACTGACTGGATTCGTCGCTTGCTCTTATGGAAGTGGTATGCCAATCACACATGATCCCTTGCAACATGCTTCTACATAGATTATCCGCTTTAGCCTTATCCGTAAAAAAAAAAAATTGTTATACAAAATATAAACATTCCAACAACATTTCGTAAATATTTCGCCACATTGATATCCGGCACACTGTTCAGCAGAAGGATTTTCAGTTAGGTTTTCACCAGACGGCCGACAATTTTACAACGCCTACAAGACAAACAGTGCAGTACCGGTTAAGAGTTACCTAGGCAACGAAGCGGTAGACTCTACGGACACCGCCGGCCACGTTCACATCACCCCGCGGCTCCCATGTCGGACACTGGCCGGGGCAACAGCACGTGCTATGGCCAACGCTCATACACTTAGCTTCGGATCGGAGTTTCTCCTTCAGCGACTCAAAGAAATAACTCGTCCGTCACGTGGCACGATTAGAGAACAAGTTTGTGCATCAGTTGTGCCTGGCACTGCCGGCACGCCAGCACCGACAGGCAGCGACCAGGGCGCCCACGTTCAGGCGCGCCGCTCAGCGGGAGGATGCGACATGATCTTATAAAACATTCAAATACAATTTAATAATATATTATTCAAATCAAATATAAACATGCAGCACGAGAACATGTATGACTGCCAGTGTTTCTCCATGAGAGCCAGAGATGAATTTAATCAATCAGGAGAGGCCTGACGAACGCTGCCGAGGCGCCAGAGGAAAACATGGCCTGAGCAGATTACGGTGCAGGGATACCCAGGGTCGCACCTTGGCATAGGGTCAAGATGGACTACTCACCGGACAGCATTTCTTCACGAACAGTTAATTAGATGCGGCGTGAGGTGCACATTCTCTCTCTCTCTCTCTCTCTCTCTCTCTCTCTCTCTCTCTCTCTCTCTCTCTCTCTCTCTCTCTCTCTCTCTCTCTCTCTCTCTCTCTCTCTCTCTCTCTCATGACAAGAGAAAGGAGGCAAGCAAGTTTCCTCGGCGTCGACACTATTCTTTCCCATCATTTTTAGCACGAGTGGGAAGGAATTAATCAGGAAAATCGCTGAGACACATTTAAACTTTTCCCTTCCCACGCTGACGCAAATGAGGACGGAGAAAATCGACTGGGAAATGAAGAAGCTTTTAGCCTTTTAATTTAGTTACGCGCTGTTATTTATTTCTTCATGTTTTTCAGCTGAGAGTTTGAAGCAAAGTGAGCACGCAGTCAGCCCGCCAGCCAGCCCGCCCGCCTTCAGCATCTTGCCTCCACTCACGGCCCCGTCTCGCGAGTCTCATCCGTCTGTTTGAGGCTTGGACAGGCGTGATGGATGGTCTCGCTCACCCTTTGTGTTCCTGACGTTCGCCCACGCTGGCCACGCACTCTTGAAGCCCCGCGGAGGAAGGGAGTGACGGGAGGCGATGGATGATGAAGTGGATGGACCGATGGAGACGCATGGCTGAGATGAACCTGTTTCCCGTGCCTCGTGCAGTGGAGGAAGGTGGATTGGTAAGGTTAAGGTGAGGGCTGCGCGTGGCCTCGGTGCTCATCTCAGTTTCCCGTGACTTATGCAGTGGGTATTGTTGGATAGGAAAGGTTAAGTTAGGGGCATAGGTGGAAGCTACGCGAGGCCCCTGTGGCTTTAGCAATGGACGTTGTTGTATTGGTAAGGTTAAGTTAAGGTCATTGTTAAAGCTACGCGTGGCCTCCGTGCTCATCTCCGTTACAGTGGATAGTAAACGAGTGGATAGATGGTGAACGGAAGAATGACGGAAGGCTATGGATGTAACTGCAACAATATAACAGGAAATAAATGGGTATTGATAGATAGATAGATAGATAGCAAAGAAGTGGATAGAAGAGTGACGGGAAGTGATAGTTAAAGAAAGAAAAGGATAGAGATGGGTGACTAAGATGAGTTTTCCAAGACATATGAAATGGATTTTGTTGGATAGATGGATGACAAAGAAGTGGATACAAGATGGATAGAAGAGTGGAGGGAAGAGACAGTTAAAGAAGAGGACAGAGATGGATGAATAAGATTAATTTTCCAAGGCATATGAAACGGATTTTGTTGGAAAGATGGATGACAAAGAAGTGGACAGTGGATGTAACAGCATTAAAACGGGAAGGAAAGTTAAATGAAAGAAGGAAACGGAGGAAAAGAGTTAAAAATAGAGGATAGCGAAATGGAAACGCAGACAAAGGAAATAAGATAAAAAGAAAATGTGAGAGAAAGCAGGAAGAAAGATGAAAAAGGAAATAAAAGATCAAGAGATGGAAGGATGTCGAAGAAGAAAAGAATGAAAATATGAAAGAAAGAAAGCAAGAGATCAAAAAGAGGAGAGATGACTTATTACTGAATGGGACTGCCGAAAAAAGAGAAAGAGGAATCGAATAAAGAAAGAACAGTGAAAATGAGAGGAAGAAAAAGAATGAAAATATGAAAGAAAGAAAGTAGAAAATCAAACGGAGGAGAGATGACTTATTACTGAATGGGACGGCCGAAAAAAGAGCGAGGAATCGAATGGAGAAAAAAGAAAACAAGAACGAAGAACGGAAGTTAAAAGAAAAGAGAAATTGAGAGGAGCAAACGAACGGAGAACAGGAAGAATAGAATGCAAAAAAAAAGAGGAGCATAGTGAACAGAAGTAAAAATATACAATAAAAAAATGAAGAGGAAACTAACAGAGGAGAAACGGAATGGAATGAAAAAAAAAAAAAAGAATAGAGAAACGGACGTAAAAAAGAGAAGATAAATTGAGAAAAAGCAAACGAGAACGTAAAAAAAAAAAAAAACTGAAAGACAAAACTGAAAAATAGCAGAACAGAGAAACAATTTAAAAGGTAAACAAAGACCAGGAATAAAAGCGAAAAAAAAATAGGAAAAGAAAGAAAATTACAGAACTAAAAACGAAAACAAAGACAAAGGACAAAAGCGAAAAAAAGTAAATAAAAGAGGAAATGAAGGAAAATTAGAGAAGAAAAATAGTAGAGGAAGAGAGAGAAACAGCTGAAAAATGAAACAAGAAAAAGAACAAAGGCGAAAAAAGAACTAATACATAAAACAGAAGAAAATAAAGAAAATGTGAGGAGACAAAAACAAAAAACAAATACAGAAAAAAATATGAAAAAATCAGAAATAGCAGAACAGAAGAACGATAGGAAATGAAAACAAGGAACCAGGAACAAAAGATAAAAAAGTAAATAAACAGAGGATAAGAAAATTAGAAAGAGAAAAAAAAGAGAAATAGCAGAACAGAAGAACGACTGGGAACGAAAACAAGGAACCAGGAACAACAGAAAAAAATGATAAAAAAAAGAATAGGAAAACGCAGGAGAGAAAAAGTTAGAAAAAGACAAATTTTCAACTCTCTGCTTCAACTTCTCGATCAAAGGACATCCCAAAGGTGTTAATTAGCAAGAGTCTACCTGTACCCCCTACCCCCTCTCCCCCCCTTACCCCCTCCTCTCTCCCACTCCCTTACCCCCTCTCCTTCCCTCCCTTCCTCCCCTAATTCCCTTCCTCCCCCACTTCCAACCTCTCCCCGATCCATCCATCCTTCTCTCTCCTCGTTCCTCTTCCCGACTCCCTAACCCTCCCCCTCTCCTTCCCTCGTTCCCTCTCTCCCTTCCCTCCTTCCCTCCCCTACTTCCAACCTCTCCCCGCTCCTTCCCCCCTTCATTCTCCACCTCCTCCCTCTCTACCTCTCCCCACTCCTTCCCTTCCTCCCTCTCCTCCTCCCTCTCCCTGTTTGACCCGTGACCTTTTCTATCCCTCACAAGTTTGCTCCCTCCACCTGATGACTCAACCCTCCTCCTCTCCCTTCTCTCCCCTCCCCTGACACTTACCTCTCTCCCTTCTCCCCCTCTCCCTCCCTTCTCTCCCCTGATACTTAGCTCTCCCTCCCTCTCCCTTACCTTTCCTCCTCTCCCCTGATGCTTTCCTCTCCCTTCTCTCCATGATACTTTCTCTTCCTTTCTCTCTCCACCACCTCCAATACACCCGTTCCTCGCTTCCTTCTTTCTCCCTAACTACCTCCCCTTCAACCTCCCTTTCACCCCCATCCTCTCTCTCTCCCTCACTTGTTCTTCCAGTCCCGCCTTTCTCGTCTGAAGTGTCTGCTTTCCCCTCACCTTTGTTTCCTAACCCTTCCCTCCCTCCTCTCTCCTCCTTGCATTCCCCTCCCACTCATTTCCTACTTCACTCCTTCCTTTATTTATATCCTTTCCATTTAATTTGTGCTTCCTAGTTTTCTATTTTTTCTTTTCTTTTTAATTTATTGTATTGCAAATTTTCCCTTTTTCCCTGTTTTCTTTTTTTATTTCACTCGTTTCTATTCCCTTTGCGCTTCTTGATTTTCCTTTTTTTTCTCTCTTCCCTGATATATTTTCCTTCCAAGACTCCTTTTCATATCCTTCGCCCTCTTTAATTTCCCTTTTACTTTTTCTCTCCTTTTCCTTTCCTTTTGCATCTCCTTTTCATTTTCTTTGTCCTTCCTAATTACCTATCCCCTTTTTCCTCTTTCTTTCATTTTCCTCCAACATTTATTTTCCATTCTTTTTATGCTTTCAGATTTTCCTTTTTACCTCTTCACTCTTTTTATTTTCCTGCTACAACTCCTTTCGTTTCCTTTGTGCTTTCTAATTTTTCGTTTATTTTCTTCCCTCCTTGTATTTTTTTTATACTTCCTCTTGAGCTTTTTTTAGGGTATTTTTCGGTTACAGGACAAATGCTGAGTATATTTCCTATCTAAAAACCGACCCTTCGCTCAATACCCTACTACGTATAAAATACAATATAAAATACAATACATGGGTTGTACTTAATCCTAATGTACATATACATGTCTTTTTAAGTCCAACCTGCACTGCTGTCGGCCGCTCCATGTCACTCCTCACTGTGCGGCTGTCACATCCCCGTGTCACTATCACGCGCCGCACTGCAAGTCTTCAATTTTTCCTTTTCTTTTTATAAACATTTTTGCTTTCTAGTATTTTCACGTTTTCATATTTCTGTTCGTTTATTTTCCTTCTGCAATTTCTTTCAACCTCCTTACTTTTTCCTATCTCACTTTGCTTTCCCCATTCCTTCCATTCAACTTTCCTCCCTTCCCTTCCCTTCCCCTTCCAAGTCTTCCAGTCATCCCTTTCCGCCCTGAGCCTTTCCCCTTATTATCCTCATCCTTATCCATCCCTTGTTTCCCGTAACCTTACTTTCCCCTCGTTCTTCCCCTCCATTCCCTTCCCCTTCTAAGTCTTCCAGTCATCCCTTTCCGTCCTGAACCATTCCCCTTACTACCCCTTTCCTTCTCCATCCCTTGTCTCCCCTAATCTTACTTTCCCCTCGTTCCTTCCCTTCCCTTCTCTTCCATTGCCAATCCTTTTAGCCATACCTTTCCTTCCCACACCTTTCCTTTCTTCCCCCGTCCTTCCCCTGACTCTCACCTTCCTTCGCCTTTCATTGTTTCCCATTTAATCTGCCCCCCACCAAGCTTATGTTAGTGAAATGAGAGAGAGCGCACATATAAAAAAAAGCGTCTTCGTCAAAACGGAAAGAAATGACGTAAAATTTAACACATGGAGCGCTCTCTCTCTCTCTCTCTCTCTCTCTCTCTCTCTCTCTCTCTCTCTCTCTTACCTAAATATTTCATCATTGTGTTGTGAATATTTTTTTGTGGCCATTTTTTCACTTTCCTTTTTTTCCTTTATTTATATTTTCGTTTTTTGTCATATTTTCATCTTTTTCTCTCTCTCTCTTTCATCTCGTGTTCGCGTGCCATAATATTTCGCCCGGCAGATTTAACGGCTTTGAGAGAGAGAGAGAGAGAGAGAATATGGAACTTTCGACGTCTCTCTCTCTCTCTCTCTCTCATCTCTTATTTTATTTACGTCTCAATTTCTTCCTTTTTCTGCATTTTCCTTTCTTATTTCTGTCTATTCCCTTCTTTCTTCATTTCTCCGTATGTTCTTTCCTTATTTTTGTATCTACACTATTTCCTTTCTTTCTCTGTATTTTAATTTTCCATCTGTATCTCAATTCTCATCTTTCTTCCTTATTCTGTATCTTTTAATCCTTCCCATCCTTCCTTCCTTTGTCTTTTTCTCCTGTATCATCTTTTGTTTCTTCTCTTCTTCCTTTATCAAACTTCTTTCCTCCACCAAATTACTTCTTTTTCTTCCATTCCTTTCTTGTACCTGTTGCGTTTTTACCTTCTTCCTGCATTCGTAAATTTATTTCTGGGTTTTCCGTTCGTTATTTTTCACTTTTTCTTGTTCTTATTCCTTGTCATCAATTATTTCTTCCTTGCTTGTTTCCTTCACCTTTCTTTTTCCTTCCTTCTTTTGCCCTCTTTCTCCCTTTTAGCATTTTTTTGTTTCTTCTCTCCTTTCTTTATCAATCTTCTTTCCCCTTTCCTCCACCAAATTACTTCTTTTTTCTTCCTTTTCTTTTTTTTCACTAATCGTCTTCCTTAATTCCTTCCGGTAATTTCGTTTTCTTCCTTTTTCTTCTTTTCTTCTTTCTGCATTTTTTCCTTTTTCTTTATTCACCAAAATCATTCTTACATATCTTTCTCTCTACTTCTTTTCTTCCTTTCTTCAGTCTTTATTCCTCCTCCCTCTCTGTCAAATTTTCTCCTTTATCATTTTTCGTTTCTTCCCTTTTCCCTTTCTTCCTCTGCCAATCTCTCTCCTTCCTCCACGTACCATAATCTTTCCCCCGTCCTTTCTTCCTCCATCAATCTCTGTCCATCTCTCCTTTCTCTTCCTCACCAATCTTTCTTTCTCTCCTTCCTATCTTCCTTCCTTTCTCTCATTCTTTTCTTCACTAAACTCCTTCCTTCTATCCTTTCTTTCAATATTTACTTTTTTTCTTTTTCTTCGTCAGTATTTTTCCTTCCTTTCTCTTTTGCAATGTTTTCCTTCCTTTCTTCCTTCTTTCCTTCCTTTCCTTCCCTCCTTCTTTTCTTCCGATTTCCTCTCTACCTTATGTTTCTTTCGTTTCCCATCTATCATTTCTTTCTTAGTTTCTTCTTTCTCCTTCCTTCCTTCCTTCTTTTGCTCCTATCTTCCTTCCTTTCTTACTTTCTTTCTTTTCTTAGCCAAACTTCTTTCTTCTATCTATAATTTCATTTTTCTTCCTTTCTTTTTTAATTATTTCTTTCCTTCAATCCTTCAACATTCTCCTTTCCTCTCCTTCACCAATATTCTTCCTTCCTTCCTTCCTTCCTTCCTTCCTGCCTGCCTGTCTGCCTACCTGCCTTCCTTCCTTTCGCTTCCTTCCTCCCTTCCTGCTTTCCTTCTTCCTTCCTTCCTTCCTTCCTTCCTTCCTCCCGGCCATCTTCCCTCCCTCCTTCGTGTCTTCGCCTAATCATGCTTCGGCCTTTGAATTCGGGTATTTAGGAAGTCAATTTTTCGCCCACTTTCCCCTCCCCGTCCTCATTACCCCGTTTTCTTTCTTCGCTCATTTTCTTCTCTCTCTCTCTCTCTCTCTCTCTCTCTCTCTCTCTCTCTCTCTCTCTCTCTCTCTCTCTCTCTCTCTCTCTCTCTCTCTTAATTCCTCGCTCATTTTCTTACCTTTCTCTCTCTTTCTCTCTTTCTCTTCCTCCTTTCCTTGTTCCGTTTCCTACATTATTCCTCCCTTTCGCTCTCCCTTCCTCTTCCCTCGTTTACTTTCCACCACAGTCTCCCTTTCTCTGTCCCTCCCTCCCTTCCTTCTCGTTCACTTTCCTGCACAGTTTCTCCCTTTTTTTTCACATCTTCCTCGTTTAGTATCATATAATTTCTCCCTTTTTCTTTCCTTCCTTTCTTTCTTATCTTCTCTTCTCTTCTCCCTTCTTCCGTAGCTTTTCCCTTACTTCCTCCCTTCTCTCATCACTTCTTTCTCTCTCACTCTTCCCCCTTCCATCCATTACTGTCTGCCTGTCTCTCCGTCTGTCTGTCTTTTTAAAGGTCATTTGTCCTTGTTAGCATGTATTTTTTATTTCTATTTTTGGGCTTCTATTTATTTGTCGCGCCCGTGTTTGTTTGTTTGTTTGCTTGTTTGTTTGTTTGTTTGTTTGTTTGTTTGTTTGTTTGTTTGTGTGTGTGTGTGTGTGTGTGTGTGTGTGTGTGTGTGTGTGTGTGTGTGTGTGTGTGTGTTTTAGTTTGCTCAGTTAACACACACACACACACACACACACACACACAGAATAATTGCGTCAGGCCAAAAAATGTTGAAAAAAAAGCGAAAAATGCTACATTGTCAAACTTACTTGGAAAAAAAATACTGTGAAAAGTTGTTGAGTAGCGAAGCGGCGGCGACATGAGAGGAGGAGGAGGAGGAGGAGGAGGAGGAAACCTGGAAGCATGGACGAGCGGGCAGCAAAAAGAATGTTGGCTTATTACATGACTTCCTGCTTTAGTGCTTCAATCGATTCCTCAGCGACTTGACAAACATGAATGGAGGTAAGGAGGAGAGGAAGAAATAAAGAAAGGAAAGTAGGCGAAGAAGTGAGGGTTAAAGAAAGGAAGGAAGGTGTGAGGAGGAGAGGAAGAAAGTAGGTAGAAGGGAAGAAAGAGGGAACATTGGAGGGAGAGAAGGGAGAGTAAGTGTAGGGAGAAGAAGAGAGGAGAAGAGAAGATTAAAGCATTTCCGGACGGACGCGCGGTTGCCTACAGTTCACCCTTGGGGCAGCAAAGTGACGGTCAGCGAGTCTTTCATGGGACCTGCTTGCTTTTGCACTAACTACTTTTGCAATAAGCCTGTTCCAGTGGCGGATGGCTCTGTTCGTAAAATAACTCCTACCAACGTCTCTACTACATCGCTGCATGGATGGTGTGACCGTTGTTCCTTCCTCTCGTGTTAGTTAGCAAAGTGAAGAGCTTAGATTGATCGACATTACTTAACTTGTTTAACTATTTGAAGGCCTGGATATGGTCACCCGCAGTAGTTTCTTTTCCAACGTAAAGAGATTGAGTCGCTTGAGTCGAGGAGAAGGAGAGGAGGATGAGGAGGTGAGGAAGTGCGAAAAGAAAGGGAGAAGAGAGAAAGAGAAAAGATGAAGAAATATGAGTGAGGAGGGAGAGGAGGAGGAGGAGGAGAGCGAGAGAAGAGATGAAAGTTAAATATGTAGAGATAAATATTCAGATTACAAACACACACACACACACACACACACACACACACACACACACACACACACACACACACACACACACACAAACAAACATAAACAAACAAACAGACAAAGAAAACAGCCGGGATATTGGTGAAATTAATGATGCGTTCTCTCTCTCTCTCTCTCTCTCTCTCTCTCTCTCTCTCTCTCTCTCTCTCTCTCTCTCTCTCTCTCTCTCTCTCTCTCTCTCTGACCCGTCAACACATAAGCATTTCTTCTCTTGACATTTAACATTTTTTAACCCCACATTTTTTCAGGCTCCGCTGCCTATTATGGACAAGGCGATTGAGCTCTCTCTTCCCGCTCCTTCCTCCCTCCCTCCCTCCCTTTGTAGCGCTCCGTCCGTCGGGTGCCGATTTACATACAAAGAGAACTTCCCGCGCCGTCTGTCTGTCTGTTACACGCTCCCTCGCGGCACTTCACGGCATAAAGACACGAGGAGAGGAGAGGAAAGGAACAAAATATATGATGCTGACTCGTGAACGTTGCTGCTGCCAGATGCTTAACCTAATTCCAGGATGAGAAACGTTGACAAAAACACGGGAGAGAGAGAATATGTCAAGTGTTTGGTGCAGAAGGGAATTGTTTGAGAAAGTTTGTGCTGTTGATGAATGTGATGATATTTATACTGCCGTTGATACGATAATGAAAATAATAGATATGATAGTAGTAGTAGCAGTAGTAGTAGTAGTAGTAGTAGTAGAGAATATGTGAAGTGTTTGGTGTAGAAGAGAATTGTTTGATAAAGTTTGTGCTGTTGATGAATGTGATGATATCTATACTGCCGCTGATACGATAATGAGAATAAAAGATATGATAGTAGTAGTAGTAGTAGTAGTAGAATAGTAATAGTAGTAGTAGTAGTAGTAGTAGTAGTAGTAGTAGTAGTAGTAGTATCATCATTGTCATTACTATTATTTCTTTTCAATATAATTATCAAATCGTACCATGAGATTATAATTTTAAGATAGACCCACAGACAGAGAGACAGACGCACAGAAAACGGAGCCAGGAAGTGCCGGCCCAAAATTAAAGAGAAAGAAAAAAACAACTTCTCAAAAATACCCGAAAGGTCAGCATTAAAAATTCAAAGGAAAAATGAGCACAAAAATAGACAGCTTTCAGCACAGTATATAAATTCATAACGGAAAAAATAATGTGAAGGAAATAAAAAACTCGTAAATAAACACCGAAAAATTATCTTGAAAACTCGCGCGATAAAATTACCACGAAAACATTGGGTCTGGAAAAAAGAAGTAAATATTTATTGAGAGCGGAATATTTTAACGCCGATGATAAAGGAAAATGTTCACTACACAAGCCTGTCGTGTTTGTCTGTCCGTCTGTCTGTGTCTCTGTTTGTCTGTCTGTTTATCTGTCTCTGTTTGTCTCTCCGTCTGTCTGTTTGTCTGTCTCTGTCTGTATGTGTCTGTCTATCTGTTTGTCTGTCTATCTGTTTGTCTGTCTCTTTGTCTCTGTCTGTCTGTCTGTCTGTCTGTTTGTCTCTGTCTATCTCTGTTTGTCTGTCTGCTTATCTGTCTCTGTTTGTCTGTCTGTTTGTCTGTCTATTTGTTTGTCTGTATTTATGTCTGTCTACCGTGTTTGTCTGTCTGTCTGTCTGTCTGACTTTCTCATGCTCATTATATCTCTTAGCAATCTCCATCGACATTGTTACATGGCTTTAAATAACTCCTTTTCACCTGTTTCGCTTCTCTCTTATTTAATTATCAGGATACATTCTATACCATTATTATTATTATTATTATTATTATTATTATTGGTGGTAGTAGTAATAATGGTAGCAGTAGTAGTAGTAGTAGTAGTAGAAGTGGTAGTAGTAGTAGTGGTAATAGTAGTAGTAGTGGTAGTAGTAGTAGTAGTAGTAGTAGTAGTAGTAGTAGCAGTAGCAGTAGTAGTAGCAGTAGTAGTAGCAGCAGTAGTAGTAGTAGTAGTAGTAGTTCGTCTTTCTAATCCCTATTATATCTCTTAGCAAACTCCATTCTTTCTCGCTCTCACGCTCATTGTCTCTCTCAGTACTCCATTCCTTGTCTCCCTTTCACGCCCATTATATCTCCCAGCAAACGCCACTGACTGTCACGCGGCTACAAGTCATTAATGTCTACCTCATTCGCTACCCTCTCTCTCTCTCTCTCTCTCTCTCTCTCTCTCTCTCTCTCTCTCTCTCTCTCTCTCTCTCTCTCTCTCTCTCTCTCTCTCTCTCTCTCTCTCTCTCAGCCAGTTCTCTTCCTTCGTTAACTATAAAACTACCTAACTGCCAATCTTCCTTTGTTAACTAAAAATATACCTTGTTGCTGAGCCTTCTCTGTTAACTAGATATATCGTTGCCTACAATAGAGGTTTGTTAACAAAAGAGCAAAAATAAGCTTGTTAACAATAGGTTTGTTAGCAAGAAGAGTTTGTTGCTAATGAATAAAAAAAACAGGTTACATATATCCCGCAAATAGTAAATAAAATAAAACGAAAAATAACAAAATAGATAAATATAATGAATAATCCATGATAAAAAATAAGTTATAATAAAAAGACTCAGGAAAACGGGGAATCTTTAAGAGTGTCACCCATTGTACATTCTCTGCCATTTCTTTTCTTACGTTTCCTTCATTTCTGTCGCTTATTCGGGGGCGGTAAAGGTAAAGATAAGGGTAAAGATAAAGGTAAAGGTAAAGATAAAAGTAGATAAAGATAAAGGTAAAGATAAAGGTAAAGATAAAGATAAAGGTAAAGATAAAAGTAGATCAAGATAAAGACAAAGATAAAGATAAAGGTAAAGATAAAGGTAAAGATAAAGGTAAGGATAAAAGTAGATCAAGATAAAGACAAAGGTAAAGATAAAGGTAAGGATAAAAGTAGATCAAGATAAAGACAAAGATAAAGATAAAGGTAAAGATAAAGGTAAGGATAAAAGTAGATCAAGATAAAGACAAAGATAAAGATAAAGGTAAAGATAAAGGTAAGGATAAAAGTAGATAAAGATAAAGACAAAGATAAAGATAAAGGTAAAGATAAAGGTAAGGATAAAAGTAGATAAAGATAAAGACAAAGATAAAGATAAAGGTAAAGATAAAGGTAAGGATAAAAGTAGATAAAGATAAAGACAAAGATAAAGATAAAGGTAAAGATAAAGGTAAGGATAAAAGTAGATCAAGATAAAGACAAAGGTAAAGATAAAGATAAAGGTAAGGATAAAAGTAGATCAAGATAAAGACAAAGGTAAAGCTAAAGCTAAAGATAAAGGTAAGGATAAAAGTAGATCAAGATAAAGACAAAGGTAAAGATAAAGCTAAAGATAAAGGTAAAGATAAAGGTAAGGATAAAAGTAGATCAAGATAAAGAAAAGGTAAAGATAAAGGTAAAGATAAAGGTAAAGATAAAGGTAAAGATAAAGGTAAGGATAAAAGTAGATCAAGATAAAGAAAAGGTAAAGATAAAGGTAAAGATAAAGGTAAGGATAAATGTAGATCAAGATAAAGAAAAGGTAAAGATAAAGGTAAAGATAAAGGTAAGGATAAAAGTAGATCAAGATAAAGAAAAGGTAAAGATAAAGGTAAAGATAAAGGTAAAGATAAAGGTAAGGATAAATGTAGATCAAGATAAAGAAAAGGTAAAGATAAAGGTAAAGATAAAGGTAAAGATAAAGGTAAGGATAAAAGTAGATCAAGATAAAGAAAAGGTAAAGATAAAGGTAAAGATAAAGGTAAGGATAAAAGTAGATAAAGATACAGACAAAGATAAAGATAAAGATAAAGGTAAAGATAAAGATAAAGGCAAAGATAAAGATAAAGGTACATATAAGGGTAAAGATAAAGATACAGGTAAAGATAAATGATAAAGATAAAGGTAAAGTTGGGGGCACACACTAGAGCTGCGCGTTGCCTCGGTGCTCATCTCCGTAAAAATATCATTACTATCACTCACCTCGCCTTCCCTGTGCTAGACACTTACCCGATACTTATCATTGTGTGTGTGTGTGTGTGTGTGTGTGTGTGTGTGTGTGTGTGTGTGTGTGTGTGTGTGTGTGTGTGAGTTGTGTGTGTGTGTGTGTGTGTGTGTGTGTGTGTGTGTGTGTGTGTGTGTGTGTGCGTGAGGTGTGTGTGTGTGTGTGTGTGTGTGTATGTGTGTGTGTGTGAACCTAACCTCCCAACTTTTTCCTCCCTACCATCTTTCCTTCCTCTCCCCCTCTCTCTCCCTCCCTTTACTCCCCTTCCACCTTCTCTTTCTCCCCTGTATCTTCCCCTGCCGTGTGTGTGTGTGTGTGTGTGTGTGTGTGTGTGTGTGTGTGTGTGTGTGTGTGTGTGTGTGTACGTGCTCGCCGGCAGGTATAATCACGGTAAAACACAGGAAAAAGCACCGATAAAAAAACAGCCGCTTTGACCCGTCGGCAGACAAAAAACAAACAAACAAAAAACACCCAGCGTGCGACACGAACTTTATGAAGGGGTGACGGAGGAGGCAGGGAAGGGAAGGGGGGGGGTGGAGGGGGCAGGGAAGGGGGGGAGAGGGGGGAGGATAGGGCAGGGGGGGGGAGAGGGACGACTGGGGGAGGAGGGAAAACGGTACGGGAGGAGGAAAAAAGGGTAGGGGGAGGAGAAAAAACGGTAGGGGGAGGAGGAAAAAAGGGTAGGGGGAGGAGAAAAAACGGTAGGGGGAGGAGGAAAAAAGGGTAGGGGGAGGAGAAAAAACGGTAGGGGGAGGAGGAAAAAACGGTAGTGCGAGGAAACGGTATGGGGGAGGGGAAACGGCAGGGGGGGAGAGGAAACAGTAGAGGGGGAGAGGAAACAGTAGAGGGGGAGAGGAAACGGTAAGGGAGAGGAAACGGCAGGGGAGGGAAGAGGAAACGGCAGGAGGGGAGATGAAACGGAAGGGAGGGAGGAAACGGAAGGGGGGAAGGCAGGGGAAGATACAGGGGAGAAAGGGAAAATAGAAGGGGGAGCAAAGGAAAGGGAGGGAGAGAGAGAGAGAGGGAGGAAAGATAGTACAGAGGGAGGAAAAAGTAGGGAGTTTAGGGCAGGGAAAGTGTGTGTGTGTGTGTGTGTGTGTGTGTGTGTGTGTGTGTGTGTGTGTGTGTGTAGGTGTGGGAGGCGGCAGCTGCGGCGAGGAGATCCATTTTAATATTTCAAGCTGTGTACGCGAGGCCTTATATTACGGTGTGGTGGTGGTGGTGGTGGTGGTATCTCTGTTGCCTTTTCCCTGCTTGTCTTTTCATCTCCTCTTCTTTCCCTCCCACTCCTCCTCCTTTTCTTCTTCTTCTTCTTCTTCTTCCTCTCCTTTCACTTTATCTCTTCCTTCCTCCTTGTTTCTTTGCCTTCCTCTTAGCTATTTCATCATTCTTTATCCCTTTCTTATCCTTTCATTTCTCTCTCTTTTCGTTTCCTTCTTTATCATATTTTCCTTCCTCTTTCCCTTCCTCCTCTTCTTCTTCCCCTCCTTTCACTGTTTATCTCTTCCTTCCTCCTCGTTTCTTTGCCTTTCTCTTAGCTATTTCATCATTCTTTATCCCTTTCTTATCCTTTCATTTCTTTCTTTTTTCGTTTCCTTCTTTATCATATTTTCCTTCCTCTTTCCCTCCCACACCTCTTTTTTTTCCTCCTCCTTTCACTGTTTATCTCTTTCTTCCTCCTTGTTTCTTTGACTTCCTGATAGCTATTTCATCATTCTTTATCCCTTTCTTTCTCTTTTCGTTTTCTTCTTTATCATACATTCCTTCCTCTTTCCCTCCAACTCCTCTTTCTCTTCCTCATCTTCCTTTTCTTCCTCTCCTTTCACTGTTCATATCTTCCTTCCTCCGTGTTTCTTTGCCTTCCTCTTATCTATTTCATCATTCTTTATCCCTTTCTCATCCTTTCATTTTCATTTTCTTGGTTTCCTTCTTTATCATATTTTCCTTCTTACCCTTTCCTTCCCTTCATTTTCTTCCTCCTCCTTTCACTGTTTATCTCTTTCTTTCTCCTTGTTTTTTTGCCTTCCTGATAGTTATTTCATCATTCTTTTTACCTTTTTTCATCAGCTTTTCATTCTTTTCTCTCTTCTTTTCCTTCATATACTTTCCTTCCTCTTTCCCTCCAACTCCTCTTTCTCTTCCTCATCTTCCTTTTCTTCCTCTCCTTTCACTGTTCATATCTTCCTTCCTCCGTGTTTCTTTGCCTTCTCTCTCTCTCTCTCTCTCATTCTCTCTCTCTCTCTCTCATCCTTTCATTTTCATTTTCTTGGTTTCCTTCTTTATCATATTTTCCTTCTTACCCTTTCCTTCTCTCTCTCTCTCCACTCTCATTTGCAGTTTCTCATTTTCTCTCTCTCTGCCTCTCTCTATTTCTCTTCTTTTTTTACCTTTTTTCATCAGCTTTCCATACTTTTCTCTCTTCCTTCTCTCTTCACTTTCTGCCTCTTCTCCTTCTTCTCTTCCCCTCTTCTTGCCATTCCTTTTTCTTCATCTTCCACTTCCCTTCCTTTCCTATCTGTCTTTCTTCTCTCTCTCTCTGTCTCTCTCTCTCTCTCTCTCTCTCTCTCTCTCTCTCTCTCTCTCTCTCTCTCTCTCTCTCTCTCTCTCTCTCTCTCTCTCTCTCTCTCTCTCTCTCTTCACTTTCTGCCTCTTCTCCTTCTTCTCTTCCCCTCTTCTTGCCATTCCTTTTTCTTCATCGTTACATCCTTTCTCTTACTCTTTCCATTTCATTTCCTTCTCTCTTCCCGTATCTCTTCCTTCCGATCCCTTCAATTGTCGAACTCATTCTACTTCGTTCCCGTTCTTTTTTCTCTTTTCTTCCTACAATTTTACTTAACTGTTTGATTTCTTTTCTTTTTCACTTCCCTGTTCGCTTTTCGTTCTATCCTGCCATTCTCTTTTTGATTCTTGTTCCTCATTTCTTCCTTTTTTTAATCGTCTTCTTTTCACTTCTTCTTGATATTCTTCAACTTATCCATCTCTTCCTAATTATGTTTCCCATTCTTCCTTCATTCACTTTATTATGTTCCTCTTCCCTTCCCTTTCTATCTATATCACTTCTCCTATTCCTCCTCCTCTTTCTCCTTCTCCTCCTCCTCCCCTTCTTCCTTCATCTACTCTTTGTCTGTCTGTCTGTCTGTCTGCCTCTCTCTCTCTCTCTCTCTCTCTCTCTCTCTCTCTCTCTCTCTCTCTCTCTCTCTCTCTCTCTCTCTGACAAAAAAATAAAACACACACACACACACACACACACACACACACACACACACACACAATTTCGTAAGTCACAGCAGCGTCTCAGATTACCATTTATGAGCAACAGTATTACAACAGAGAGAGAGAGAGAGAGAGAGAGAGAGAGAGAGAGAGAGAGAGAGAGAGAGAGCTTAGGTAATGATACATAAATACAGAAACAAACAATGACAGATGGATATGGATAGAACGTTAAATAACACAGATAGATAGTGAGAGATCAATAGATATTTAAATGACCAGAGACACATATCGAGACTTTGATACATAACCAGAACGCAAAAATTCCGACAGCCGCAGTGCATACATTAAAAAAAAAAAAAACATAAATACAGAAAGACAGACAGGCAAATAGAGAGACACGTCGCTTGGGAGCAATTACACAATCAGCTCTACAGCCCGTCTGGCACTCTCTCTCTCTCTCTCTCTCTCTCTCTCTCTCTCTCTCTCTCTCTCTCTCTCTCTCTCTCTCTCTCTCTCTCTCTCTCTCTCTCTCTCTCTCTCTCTCTCTCTCTCTCTCTCTCTCTCTCTCTCTTCTCTCGTTAGTTAAGTGAAGATTGATTTCTGCCATCATGCCTACAGTCAGTCAGTCAGTCAGTCAGTCAACCAGTCAGTCAGTAAGTAGTCAGTCAGTCAGTCAACCAGTCAGTCAGTTCATCAGTCAGCCAGTTATTCATTCATTCATTCAGTCAGTCAGTCAGTATGTAGCCTATGTATCTATGCATTATGTATTATGTCAGTCATTAAGTCAGGTAATCATTTCTCTATCTGTGTGTGTGTGTGTGTGTGTGTGTGTGTGTGTGTGTGTGTGTGTGTGTGTGTGTGTGTGTGTGTCTGCTTGTCTGTATGTATGTCTATATTACTCCCCTCTCTCTCTCTCTCTCTCTCTCTCTCTCTCTCTCTCTCTCTCTCTCTCTCTCTCTCTCTCTCTCTCTCTCTCTCTCTCTCTCTCTCTCTCTCATCAGCTGAATTAATGTTACTGCTTGCTCAGTTAAACAGCACCTCCACCACCACCACCACCACCACAACCATCACCTCCTCCTCCTCCTCTTCCCTTTCATCATCATCATCATCGACATTACCATTACCATCACAATCATTCTCTCTCTCTCTCTCTCTCTCTCTCTCTCTCTCTCTCTCTCTCTCTCTCTCTCTCTCTCTCTCTCTCAGTACCCTTCGTTTGGCCGCGTTATTAACAGTATTTTACACACACTTGGTCCACCCAGCGCTCTAAACCACCACCCGGGGCCGCGCTGTGCTCTCAGGCTCTCTGTTGGCGGGCGTGCTACAGGGGATCCAACCCTCGCTTAGAAGGGATTCAGTTCTCTCTTATAACGGATCCAATTCTCTTGCTTTCACGTCCTCCTCCCCAACGTTGCCAGATTGTCGTTCTCAGCTTCTCATTTTTCCCGATTTCAGGCTAAAAAATGTCCAGCCCACAAAACTAACGATACCTATTTATACTGATTGCTAGAAGTGTTAATTATAGAGGGTTTTGTGCAGTCAATATGCGTTAGAAATGGGAAAATCTAGTTTGGTGAGTACGATATCGTGGCATCCCTGCTCCTCCCCTTCCTTCTTCCCTTGCCCTTCATCTCCAGTGGTTGCGAGGTTTTAGATGGGTATTCTTAGATGCTTTCGGCTCACAATAACTATTTCCACAGGCCACAAAGGAGATTAGTCGGGTTATCGTGAGTGTTTTCCGCGTTCATGGCTTGTCAAACTATCGCCTGGCTCATAACACTACCGTTGGAAATACTAAAACAGCCTCTACTAAAGCCATGTTTAATGTGGGTGTGTGAGCCCCGAAGTGTTGGAGGATATGCGTCGTAATGTTCGGAGCTTGATTACATTGTTCCGCTGGATGGGAAGATTACAGTGGGAGAGCTAACTCGGAATTATGTTTATATTATTGTTTTCTACATTACTATTACATTAAGGAAGAAAGCTCGAATATTTGTTTCTATGTTTTGTTTCTCTGTTGGTTACATAAAGGAGCAACCTCGATGAAGAAAAATGTTTAATCAATGCACAAGTATATTTTTTTCTACATTACAATAAGAAAGAGTCACATTTTTGTTTATATTTGACCCTTTTTCTAGCTCGCAATTTCCTTTATATGTATTGTTTTTATTCCACGTGACATTACATTCACAAAAAAACAACCTTGACGTTAAGTGTACGAATACTTTTTTTCTACATTACGAAGCAAGTAACTTCAGATTTTGTAGGTATGATTCCTTTTCTAATTTACAATTACATAAAGAAAGTAACCTCGTAATTTTGTTTATAGACATTCTTTTTCTTCATTACAAGTACATTAAGAAAGGAACCTCGACATTGTGTTTATATATTCTTTTCCCGCATTAAAATAAAATTAAAAAAGGAACCTCGTAGTTTTGTTTATATATCAGTTTTCTTCATCATACCTACAATAAGAAAACCTTGTACTTTTGTATATATATAATTCTTTACCCAGGTTACAGGGACTTGGAGCAGTCGCCGGAGTTCTCGCAGCTGCAGAAAGAAGCAAAAAAATAAAGAGAATCAAAAAGTTTGGTAACATTTTTCTCCTCCAGAGATATCCCCAAAGTTTTGAGAGAGGACGTTTCTCTGACTCTTTTTTGTGATTTTACTTCATTCTGGCGGCGGCGGCGGCGGGAGTGGGGCGTGTGGCAGCGGTGGCAGTGTTTTTTGTTTGTCGTGTTTTTGGCCACAGTCGAGTCAGTCCGTGAGCCTCGACGCGGCCAAAACAAATCAAAGTCGCGTCCACCTCCATCAGTGTTTTTGTCCTCGTCAGTGTGTAGCTCGAGTGATTGCACGAGTCTTGAGGCTGTCGCTGGAGGAGGAGGAGAAGGAGGAGGAGGAGGAGGAGGAGGTGCTATAAAAGAGAAGACTGACGGAGAAGAAACTGAGGAAGAGGAGAAAGAGAGGAAAGTAAGGAGAGGGGTTCAGATAGGAAAATGAGGAAGAGGAGGAGGACGAAGAGAAGGAGATGCAATAAAACAAATGAGTCAGAGGAATAAAAAGCGTGATGGGGAGGAAATAAAGAACGAAGAGAGAGAAAGAGAGAAAAAAAGGAGTGATAGTAATGGAGGAGGAGGAAGAAGAGGAAAAGGAGGAAGAAGAGGAAAAGGAGGAAGAAGAGGAAGAGGAGGAAGAAGAGAAAGAGGAGGAGGAAGAGAAAGAAGAGATGCTATATAACTAAGGAGACATTGAGGGAAAGAAAACTCGAACAGAAAGATAGGAAAAGGAGGGAGATGGAGATAGGAAGACGAGCAGGAGAAGAGGAGGAGGAGGAGGAGGAGGAGGAGGAGGAGGAGGAGGAGGAGGAGGAGGAGGAGGAGGAGGACGATGTAATGTAGGAAGTTGCGAGGAATGGGGAAGGGAAAGATAGAGAAGACGGCAGAAACTAAAGTAAAAGAAGAAAGAAGAAAAAAAGAATAATGAAGAAACGGAAGAATGGCGATAAAAATGGAGATGGAAGGATGAAAAGACATGATGAAGAAATATAAAGTGAAAAAGATTAAAAAGACAACCGTAAAAGCATGTTGGAATGGAAGAATAAGGAGATTAAAAAAGAAAAAAGGAGAAAAGAAAACACAAAGCAAAAAAATAGGGGAGAGAGATAAAAGTAGATAAAGAAAGGAATAGACAAACACAAAGAAAAAAATGAGGAAGATAGATAAGAAGAGGGAAAGAAACTGATAAGCAAGGAGAAAAGGAATAATGAGATAAGAGAAAATAATACAGATAAAAGATAATGCGAGAGACAAAGATGGAATAAAGGAGAGACCAAGGAAGGGATAAAGAAGGAATAAAGAGAAAGAATATGCACAAAGAGAAAATAAGAAATGAAGTGATAAAGGGAGGAGACGGAGAAGGGAACAGATAAACAGAGGAATAGGAGAAAAGGAGTAAATATAAAAGAACAACAGAAGGGAAGAGAAACGAAAAAGCAGGAAAAGAACAAAGAAAATAAAGGCAAGGAAATGAAAAAAGATAAAAGAAGGAAACAGAAAAAAGAAAGGATGAAGAGTCGGAGAAGAAAAATAAGAAAAAAATGAAAGAGAAAAGAAGGAAACAAAAGAAAGAGATAAATGAGGAAAAAGGGGAATATGAACTAAGAGCAATAAATAAGGAAAAGAAAGACAGAAGTAAAAGAGAAAGAAGGACACAGAGAAAAAGCGAGAAAATAAGCAGGAAAATAATGAAAAAAATAATTGAATGGAAGGAAGAGAAAAAGAGGAGAAAAAAAGTAAGACAAAGATAAAAAAAGAAAAAAAGAAAGGGGTTAAACAAGAAAAAGGAAGAAAATGAGAAGGAAAATAATGAAAGAAAAGAAATGTAAGGAAGAAGAAAAATACGAAACAAGAGAAAAGGAGAAAAAAAATATAAAGGAAAAAGAAAGAAATTAACAAGAAATGGGAAAGAAAATGAGAAGGAAAATAATGAAAGAAAAGAAATAGAAGGAAGAAGAAAAATAAGAAACAAGAGAAAAGGACGAGAAAATATGGACACAAAAATATATAAAATGAAAAGAAAGAATCAACAGCCACCAAAGAAAGAAGCCCCCCATTGGCCTCCTCCTCCCCTTTGAAATAACTTTGGAAGGCCACAACCTCGGGCGACTAAAAGATTCAAGTTCTGTGTGACTTGTGTGCCCAGACTTAGCCGTGCGAGCCGCGTCCAGGCCGGCCAGTGTGTTGAGGCAAGGGAAGGAGGGAGGATGTCGTCTCCGGCTGCTCTTACTGCCCTTCTTGTGTCCGGCTTGTGTCCGGTTCTGTGTGTCTGTGTGTCTTTCTGTCTCGCACTACACCTTAGCCAAGAGACACTGGCGTATTACTGGCTGATTTTATGGAAGAAGGCCAATGTTGAGCCGATTTATTAGTAGGGAAATAAATCAGTTATATTTAATTACCGCCCAATTAGTTGAACGTCACTTGTACCTCGGGCAGGCTGCTTGTTTAAAGCCTGCTTTGATAACCGATTATTTTCGTAATTTTCATGTTTTTTTTTTATTTGTCTTATGTAAAAGTTATCAATAAACTGTTGAATTGGAATTGGTCACTTGTAGGAAAAATTCGAATTATTATACTTAAAAATATTCATGACCATCTAGAGAAGCACAGCCTTATCAGTAGCTCCCAGCCTGTGTTCATTAATGTAGATCATGTCTCACCAATCTTTTGTCAGTTTGCAATAAGGTGTACGAAGCGGCAGATGGAGACGAAAACTATGATACTGTTTGCTTTTAGTAGATTTCAATCCAGTGCCTTACTAAAGACTTCTGACAAAAACAAAGACCTAAAATAAAGTTCTGAGACGTATCAAGGCGTGGCTCAGTGACAGGACGCAGAGGGTTCAGGTAAATGGGGGTAAATAAGACTGGGGATGAGTTACTAGTAATAGTTACTAGTTCTGGGTCCATAACTGTTTATCATTTATATTACCCATCTTGGCTGCGGTACAACCAGCGACATAAAAGTTTGCTGATGACACAACACGGGAAGGCTAATCGGTTCAGACAACGGCATCGAGGTACTTCACGAGGAACTCAGTGGCCTGTATGCGTGGACAGCCAAATGGATGATGCAGCTACATATCGACAAATGCAACGTCTTCAGTGTGGAAAAAAATAACCCCAAAAGTAATTACACATTAAATAACACACTTCTTGACCTCTCCAGCAGTGAAAGGGATTTGGGAGTGCGTGTGAGCTCCGGCCTTCGACCCAGAAATCAATGCATTACCGCCAGAAACCGCGCAAATAGTCTTGGGTTTAATTTCGAGAAACGTAAGAAGCCGGAGCTCAGAAGTTATCCTCAAGCTGGAAATGGCACTGGGTATAATAGGCCTTACCTGGATCGTGCTGTTCAGATTTGGTGCCGCTATTACAGGAAGGATATGGATTCCCTTGAAGCAACACAGAAGAGAATGACTAAAATTATCCAGGGACTTTGAAACTTATCAGACAAAGAAAGACTAAAACTGCCTAACTTGCATTATTTGGAAAGTCGTATACTGGGTGAGAATGGACTGTATTGGCTATACAGACAGCGCCACATGTGGCCACTCAACTCCAAGCTGAATTTTCCATAGAGTTCAAGTTATAGACTAGAGTGCGTTTGAGGCTGTCTCAGGGATACACGACCATGATGCCGCCGTCTCCCCAAGCCGATGATTGTACACACTTCACTCCTACCCGATTTCAGTTTTTCTCCATGTCAAATAGCAGAGTCAGGAAATCGGGTAGGAGTAAAGTGTGTGCAGTCGTTGGCTTGGAGCGGAGGCGGCACCAAGGCCTTGTATCCTGGAGGCAGCCTCAGACGCACTCTGGTAGATAACTTGAGTTCTATGGAAAGTACTGCTTTGACAGTTCATTGAGTAGCCACGTGTGGCGCTGCCTGTATAGCCAATACAGTCCATGATGGGGATTAGCACGGGCTATTTAAATGATGGGGATTAGCACGGACTATTTAAATGAAGTGCTTATATTAAAAGTGATGTGAGAACACGCAAGTAACGGGTATGAGTTGGATAAATTCAAATTCAAAGGATGTAGGCAAGAACTGGCTCACGAACAAGGTGGTGGCAGAGTGGAACTAACTGAGCAGGTGTGTAGTTGGGGCAAACACACGTGAAACCTTTAAACGGAGATCAGGATACATTTGTGGACGGAAAGGGAGCTTGATGAGCAACCGATCTTAACATCATCTAGACCCTAAATAGCAACCACCACCTAAAAAAAAAAAATAATAATAATAATAAAAAAACTCCCTTTTTTTTTTTTTTTTTTTATTTAAGGAGTGTATGTGTGCCATCCATCTCATTGTCTTGTAGTCTCCTATCATCCTTGTCTCTGTATCTACTATCCCCTGTTGTTAACCTTTTTTTCTCTTCTGCCTTGTATCATTATTTTCTCTTTTCTTTTCTTTCCTCCTCATCTCTTCACCTCCTTTCGCTCTTCCATTTTCTTCTCTCTTCTCTTCTCTCCTCTCTCTCTCTCTCTCTCTCTCTCTCTCATATTTCTACTTTTTTTCTAATTCCCTTCGCCTCCCTTTTACTATTCTTTCTTGAGTGTGAATGTATATACAGATAGATAAATATAGGCACATACAGATAGATAAATAAATAGATAAGAGAACAGAACTAGACTGATTGATACATAGATTGACATAGAGACACGTATTATAGTTCCTGGATAGAGCGAAAGACAGTCCAGCACATCGTATCCACGGTTGGCTGCGCGATCCACAACGCCTTTCCCTTCCTCCCTTCCCTTTCCTCCCTCCCTCCGAGCTCTCTCCTTGTCACGCCCTTCCCATCACTCCGTACAAAGCCTTCCTCAATCCCTGCCTTCCCTTCCTTCCGTTCCTTCCTCCTTACCATCCCTTCCCTCCCTTCGCCCTCTCTTCTTGTCACGCCCTACCCCTCACACCGTACACGCCCTCCCTCCATCCCTCCCTCCTTTCCGTTCCTTCCCCCTTACTTCCCCTTCCCTCCCTTCGCCCTCTCTCCTTGCCCCGCCCTGCCCATCACTCTACACGCCCTTCCTCAGTCTCTCCCTTCCCTCCCTCCCTGGCCCGCCCATCACTCCGCGCGTTGCCTGGCCTTTGAGCATCGCCAGGTTTACGGTGCGGGACTTTTGTACGGCACAGTCCGGGGTCTGTAAGTCTCGGCGGCACAAAGGCGTGATTACTGAGCGCCGCTTGTCACGCCCACGGTATTGGCGGACCCGACGATGCATCACCCTCGCCATTGTTCCGATTCTTTATAGATAGATAGATAGAGGGTGAGATAGATATAGGGAGAGATAGGTTGATAGATTGATACATTGCTTGACAGACTGATAGATTGTTGGATAATAGATAGGGTAATAGACTGATAACTTGATACACTGATAGATAGAATAATACTGATAGCTTGACAGACTTAGAGAATAATAAATTGATAGACAGACTGATGGACAGACTGATTGACTGATATACTGATAGACTGCAGACATGGGGTAATCGTAATCTGTAATCGTAATCGAATACAATCGATTACTGTTTTCCAAGTAATCGTAATCGATTACCCTCTTATTTTTTTAAGTAATCGTAATCGAATGCATTAAAAATGTAATCGTAATACTGATTACTTTTGCGATTACATTATCAAAGTTTTAGTTAAGTTTCTCGTACAGCAAGTATGTACTTTATATATCTGTAGTAATTCAACCAATTAAATATTTAGTATGGTGCATGTGTAGGAAATTTGCAAGTTCACCTTTCAGTCTTTCCTGTAATCACGATTAATAACACCATGTAATCGTAATCGATTACACCAAATTTTATTGTAATCGTAATGATAATCGTAATCGTGAAAATATGAAGTAATCGTAATCGTAATCGATTACATAACATAGGTAATCGCCCCATGTCTGATAGACTGATACTGATAACGGATAGATAGACAGATTTACAGTTTGAAGGCTAGATAAATAGATAGATAGATGTGTGTGTGTGTGTATATGTTATCAATCTGTTTGTGTTCTTCCTGCGTTTCTCTTTCCTGCTCTTCCTTCTCCCAATCGTTTCTCTTCCTTTCCCTCTTCCGGCTGTCTTGGTTTTTGTCGGTGTTCTCTCTCTCTCTCTCTCTCTCTCTCTCTCTCTCTCTCTCTCTCTCTCTCTCTCTCTCTCTCTCTCTCTCTCTCTCTCTCTCTCTCTCTCTCTCTCTCTCTCTCTCTCTCCCTGCCTCCCTACCCTTGCCTTCCTACTCCTTGCCACCCTCCCTCTTCCTCCCCACCCTTGCCTCAAATACCCCCCCTACCTCCCTTCTCCCCCTTCCTCCTTCCCTCCCTCTGCCACTTTACCCTCCTGTCTACCTTCCCTCTTGCCTCCATACCCCTCATGTCTCCCTTCCCCCTGCCTCCATTTCCTTCCTGCCTCAGTCCCCTTCCGACTATTCATTTCCCTTCACCCCTGCCCCCCTACCCCGTCTCCCTGCCGCTCCCCCTTCCCCCTTGGCGTCAATACAGCAGGCGGCGTCATATGTCAGTGTGCAGGTTACAGGTCACGGGTTGCAGGCTACAGGATCCGGTCGTATGTTCCGAGGTTCATCTGTCTTTGATCTTCTAGTATTGCAGTGCGTTGCTGAGTGTGCCTCCGCCTCATCTCGCACACGTACACACACACACATACACACACACTTGCTACTTAACGTGTGATGAAGTGCGTGTAAATAGTGGATGCGTTTTAGGGACCGAAAACTTAATAGCAGTCTCTAAGCTTATGTGAATTAAGCAAGCATAGACGACGGCACTAAATATATCGCTCAAAGTATCGCTAATTAAGTGTGTGTGTGTGTGTGCGCGCGTGTGTGTGTGTGATGGTGTGGTGTGGTGTGGTGTGGTGTGGTGTGGTGTGGTGTGGTGTGTGTGTGTGTGTGTGTGTGTGTGTGTGTGTGTGTGTGAATGCAGTTTCCGAGACTAAACTTAATGGTCTTTGGAGGTGAAGTGAAGCAAATAAACACAGACGACAAACGAGAATATACATTGTTTTTATCTATTTATTTATTTACCTGTTATTCATTGCCTAAACGTAATGTACCGGTCAAAGCATTTTTTCGAGAACAAGACTTTGAAGTGAAGCAAAGACGAGGAAACTACAAATTACTTTCTTTTTTATAATTTGGAGAAGTTGTAAGCGTAATGTATCAAAGCAAGCGACGACAACAAACGCAAATATATCAGCCACAGTATTATGAAGTGTAAACAAACTATGAACTGCTTTACATTTTCATTTGGCGGAAACGTGATGTTGGCAAAGCCGCGGCCGTGCACATCAAAGCGAGTTATGACCACACCACCAAATGAATCAGCTAGCGTGTAAGTGTGTACAGCCGGGCGTGTGTTGAGGGGCCGAAGCGGTCTGGATTTAGTAGTTAAGTCGGTATCCTTAGACGTTTCCTTCTGTCACATTAACTATTTGCAAAGGCCGAGGAGGAGATGAATCGCGTTGTCATGAGGCTTTTTTTCACTTTCATGGTACAGGAGCAGTGAGTAGCGGGATTTTTTTTCACATTTGTTTCCTTTTCGTATGCCCTTGAACTGACTCCTTTTCTGTATAAATAAAAAATAAATCGGTATTCTTAGGCGCTGCCATCTCTCACGTTAACTGTTTCCAAAGGCCGAAGAGGAGATGCATCGCGTTGTCATGAGTTTTTTTTCACTTTCATGGTACAGATCGGTATTCTTAGACCCTGCCATCTCTCACATCAACTATTTCAAAAGGCCGAAAAGGAGATGAATCACGCTGTCATGAGGGTTTTTTCACGTTCATGGTACAGATCGGTATTTTTAGACGCTGCCATCTCTCACATCAACTATTTCCAAAGGCCGAAAAGGAGATGAATCGCTTTGTCATGATGTGTTTTCGAGTTCATGGTGCAGATGTCTTATCAAACTACCACCAGGGACATCAAACTACCCATGGAAAGGCCCACAACTCCTACAAAAGTCTTACCAAATGTGTGTGTGTGTGTGTGTGTGTGTGTGTGTGTGTGTGTGTGTGTGTGTGTGTGTGTGTGTGTGTGTGTGTGTGTGTGTGTGTGTGTGTGTTGGGAGCTGAGATGTTAGATAATATGGCCATCAGCGTTTATTCAAGTGTTCCTTAAGGAGGTCTGATCAAATACATGCAAACATCATGCCACCAACAACTCTGAGTATAGAACACAGCTTCTATTTGTGCTTGTAAGGGGACTCTGACCGAGACTCAAAATAACATTCTTTGGAAAGACGTAGACTGCAGGGGATTTAACTGATTTTTTTTTCAGACTGAAGGAATTAACAAGAGCGATTGAGACTAAAAAAAACTTATAGTAAATACTGATGTGAGAACAGGCATGTAAGGGTATAAGTTGGATAAGCACAAGTTCAAGGAAGAAATAAGCAAAATCTGGTTAACGAACAGGCTGGTGGATGAGTGGAACATGCTGAGCAAGTATTGGGTTGAGGCAAACACAACTGAAAGCTTTAAACAGAGGTAAGATCTATTTATGAGTGTGAAGGTAATTTTGTGAATAACCCATCTTCAGAAGCTACCATATGTAGTCCTTCTAGCCTCCTGCAGTCTCCTTATATCCTTGTATATAAAAACAGTGGTATTTTTAATCATGCAACTCTCAAAATCGTAGGTATGTGAGTGTTAAGCGAGTCTTGCAAGCATAGTAAGTATTTTTAGAGCAAAGAAAGCAGCTGAAGGGGCTAAACAAATAATAAACACACGCGAGCGTTCCTTACCCGTCTGAAAGGTAAGTGGAGGTGCACAAGTTATATCTGCGCGTGGCCTCGGTGCTCATCTCCGTCTCACTGCTCCTTCAGCTTGTAACGTATGTGTTTTGATGCAGAGAGAGAGAGTGGCGTTACTAAGTGGCTATTTATCGAAGGAAAAGTGAAGCGGGAAACCACTTACGTTTGATTTAATAAGACCACTTTTAAGTAGCGCGAAGAGCCTCATTAGACTAAAAGGAAAAAAGGCGAATAATATATCATCATACAGAAGAAGAGTAAATAAAGAATGGAAAGGAAAAGTGAGGAGGTGAGAGGAAGGAGGAGGAGGAGGAAGAGGAGGAAGAGGAGGAGGAGGAGGAGGAAAGAGTGTAAATAAAACTGAGTGAAAAATGAAAGAAAAATTGATGGAGAGAGAGAGAGAGAGAGAGAGAGAGAGAGAGAGAGAGAGAGAGAGAGAGAGCAGACACAACCGGAGGAAGGAGGGAGGGAGGAAAAAACAATGGGAAGAAGAGAGAAGAGGAAAGAGAAACACAGGAAGAAGAGAAACAAAAAAATAGATAAAAATAAAAGCGAGGGAGGGAGCGAGGAAAAAATGGAGGGGAGGGGAGGAACAGGGAGGAGAGAAGAACAATGAAAGAGAGAGAGAGGAAAAAAAGGTAAGGGAAAGGAACAACAGAGAGAGAGAGAGAGAGAGAGAGAGAGAGAGAGAGAGAGAGAGAGAAAGTGTGAAGTGGAAGAGAAATTTGAGGCGGAAAATATTTGTCCAAGTTGATGTGTTTCGAATATTCATAACGGACGACTCTTGCCTCCTCCTCCTCCTCCTCCTCCTCCTCCTCCTCGTCCTCCTCCTCCTCCTCCTCCTCCTCCTCCTCCTCCTCCTCGTCCTCCTCCTCCTCCTCCTCGCAACAGCCACGCCCAGGAGAGTAAATTCAGATGTTCTCCTTCGCCTGACTTGGCTGTACTGTGTGTGTTTGGCGGACTGGCTTAATCCCCAGCCTGATTACTCTCTCTCTCTCTCTCTCTCTCTCTCTAATAGCCAAAACAATAGGTCTGGGCCAGTGGGGTTTGTACCCGTGTAATTGTATTGAACTGTCTGTCTGTCTTGCTGTCTGTCCGTCTGCTTCTCTATCTTTCTGTTAGGCTGTCAATTTGGGGGATCTCTCTCTCTCTCTCTCTCTCTCTCTCTCTCCCCTTCAGGTAGTTTTACTGAATACTTTACAACAGCCAATGAAACAAAACAAAATCTATAATGGACGAACTTAAAGGAGAGAAACACCAGGGAAGCACCACTGAGTCTGAGGCAACACTGAGTCTGAAGCAAGACGATAGAGAGGATGAGTGGGGGGAGAATGGTTACGTGGGTGTGTCTAGCTGTTGTGACCCGCTGGAACCCGGCTGTCTCTCTTTAAGTAGGGTTAGAGCAAGATCTATAGAAGGAGATCTTGGGGTTAGGGTAGCAGCAATACGCACGTCATATCCAGCCCTGTTCCATTAATGTCTACTGCTTGCCTTAGAACTGTGCTGCGATGGGCTATCATTGAGGCACTACTTCGTAAATAAATATGCAGCATGCCATAAAGGACTTCCTGAAACACACAAGACACACACTGCAAGAACAATTACTATTCTAGCACACATTTATAAGCACGGCCTCAGGGAATTCCATGGACGTTATTATGACAGACTTCTATAACACAGACTGATAGATCATATAGCCATAAGACATGCACACATACAGAACGCACACATACATAACGCTTACATGAAATAACATACACAGATACTTAACACATACATAATACACACGTGAAACAACACATACATTACACGTATACACATACATTAAATAGCATACATATAAATCACATACATACATAGCCAATTCAGAGATGGAATTACACATACACATAACAGACACTACCACAACACACACACACACACACACACACACACACACACACACACACACACACACAGTCCCCCAATACCCCCCACCCCGTACACACAATCCCCTCCTACACAACCAACAAAAGGTCATGTCATTGCGTGTTAGTGGGCGTGACGGGCGTGTGGTGGGCGTCGTTGGACAGCAGGATGGGCCGCCCTCTCCTAATTGTGGCAGTATTGGCTAAGAAAGTTTTAATTGCTGGGCCTTCTCTCTCTCTTTTTTTTTTTTGTCTCTTTTCTCTTTCTCTCTCTCTCTCTCTGTCCCGGTGAGGTAAAGAATTTCTCCCCGTGCCTTTGTCCCGTGCCTGCCTGCTTTGTCTGTGTCTGTCTGTCGCTCTGTTTGTCTGTCTGTCTGCCTTTTTTTTTCTCTTTTGTCCTTTTCTCTTTCGCAGTGTGGGTGGCAAGGATTTTTTTTTTTGTCTGTGTATATTCTCTCTCTCTCTCTCTCTCTCTCTCTCTCTCTCTCTCTCTCTCTCTCTCTCTCTCTCTATCTATCTCTGTCTCTGTCTCTATATGTATCTCTTTATCTTTATCTCTCTCTCCCTCTCTGCTCACGAAAACATAACACAAATATTCTTTCAAAATATTACACACACACACACACACACACACACACACACACACACACACACACACACACACACACACAAAGCCCCGGCACGTCCCCTCCTTCAGGCAGTATTGTTGGTGGACGTGTTTATGTGTCGTGGTGTCGCCGTACAGTCGTTGGCAGTCATGGTTCCTGCCGCCCCAGACGCAGCATCTCGTGTTTATGGCGCGACAACACGGCCAGGATTCACCGCGGCCACAGCTACACACACGTCAGGGGGCCACCGAGGCGAGGGGAACCTGTGCCGGGGTGAGGGACGAGACGCTTCCACACTGCAAGCAAGGACAAGTAGTACGAATGTGACCTCTTTTGGCAACTCCTCTATACTTCTTTTTATAGGAGCAGCGATTAGCGGACTTTTTTGGGGGGCCTTGAACTGTTTCCTTTGTTGTAAAAAAAAAAATAAGGAACAAACGCAGACTGAACGCTTTTAAGAGAGGATTATCCAGAAACCTCAAACTGATTCTGAGCTGAGGCGAAGGATACCTGTGCCGGGAAGGACGTGACGCTAGCCCAGTTCAAGTACGGCCAAGTATGAGGAACACTTGCCGACTCAGAGCTTTCCAGAGGGGAGTATTAAGACGCCTCAAACTGATTCTGATCCGTGGCGAATGGGACCTGCTGCCGGGCTAAAGGACATGACGCTAGCCCAGTTCAAGTAAGCCCAATTATGAGGAACAAACTCCGAGCAAGTATGTAAGGAAAGAAATGTCTAACGAAACTAAAGGAAACACGAAACAGCTGAAGGCAGGTAGGTTTTGATGCGATGATAAAGCCAGGGTCCCACTGTCACGATCTTTGCTCCCGATTCCGCCACGATGTCGAAAAATGGGAGTCGCGGGTGGAATGATCGTGACAGTGAGACCCCGACTTAACGCTTTCTAGAGGGGAGGATCAACACGCCTCAAACTGATTCTGATCTGAGGCGAGTAAGACCTGCTGCCGGGGTGATGGACGTGACGTTACTCAAGTGCAAGAATACACAACAAGACGCCTACTCGACAAGTGTTTAGCCTTGAAGAGTATCAGACACCCCTTCAGCCGATCCTGACCCTCTCTTTCGGCCACTATCACTATCCTCTATAAGAATCCCAGGCGGAATTTTATGTATATTTACTGTAAAGAAGGAGATAAAATGGGAATGACTGTGGCACCGTGAAGCACTCCATGGACGGTGACTGCTCTAGGGTCGGTATTTGTGGACGGTTCCGCCTCTCACATCAATTTCCAAGAGCCCAAACGGAGATTAATCGGGTTTTCAGGAGTATTTTTCCACGTTAAGGTCCAGAAGAAGGGTCAAACTACCACAAGAGCCATTAAACTACAAATGGTAATGCCCAAAACGCCTACGAAAGCCTTGTCAAATGCGTGTGCTTGGGCGAGGAAAGGTTCAAGAACACGGCCGCTAGGAGATCCGATGAATAAAGAGAATCTACCTTCCCGCCCTAATATTTAAACGTTGACTAATATATCTACGGTACCAAGAGTCACACCAAAGACTATATACAAGAGAAAATAAATAATGAAGAAAATAAACAGGCATCACAAGGTAATATATTCAAAAAGGAAATCAAAGGGTAAAAACTATATCGTTCTCTTAAATTTGCAGAAAATAATTTGCACCTAACCCACGCAGTCACGCAGCCCATACTCAGCCCTCACTTTTCTTTAATCAAGGGCAGTCAAGAAGAGGAAGTGGGCTAATTAATGGGGAAGGTACAGCAGGGGGACGAGGAAGGACTGTAGGAGTGCACATTATTGTTGACCTCCTTCCTTCCTTCCCCTTCAGTCCCCTGCCAAGAAAGAGATAGACGGCTTGCAGCGGGTCACAAGAGCTTATCACACCCACTCAACCACCCTTTCCCCACCCAGCCTCTCTATCGTCTGCCCTCCCTCCTTCCTTCCCCTTCAGTCCCCTGCCAAGAAAGAGACAGACGGCTTGCAGCGGGTCACACGAGCTTATCACACCCACTCAATCACCCTTTCCCCACCCAGCCTCTCTATCGTCTGCCCTCCTTCCTTCCTTCCCCTTCAGTCTCCTACTTAAAAAGAGAGACAACCGGGTTCCAGCGGGTCACAACAGCAAGACACACCCACGTAACCATTTATCTCCCACCCAGCCTCTCTATCGTCTGCCCTCCCTTCTTCCTTTCCCTTCGGTCAACTGTTTCAAGAGAGCCAGATGCAAGCGGGTCACAACAGCAAGACACACCCACGCAACCATTCACCTCCCCCCTTAGCCTCTCCCTATGGTCAGCCCTCGCTCCTTTCCTCCCTCCTTCCACTTTAGTCCCCTGCCGAGAGAGAGAGAAACGGGCGCAGAGGATCAGCGCAACTACACCCACCCACCCACACTCACACCGCACACGCCTGTAATACACGCCTCGCCGCCATTCCTTTGCCCGGCACACAAACATAGTGGCCTTCCTTGACATAGACGCAACAACTTTCCACGATCAGTCCACTGCCTCGAGAAAGACGGTCGGGCTCCAGCGTGTCCCAACAACAAGTTACGGACACCCAGGCACCACACACGAGTCCATATTCTTAAACGTAACGAGCCCCTGAAGACCCAAGGCCACAGAGAAGACTAACCGGGCTTTTAAGGGTATTTTTTCGAGGTCAAGATGCTGAAGCCGTGTAAAACTACCACCAGCGTCACAAAAGTCCATGGAAATCTCAACAACTTCTACGAGAGGATTTTGTAAACAGGCAAAAAGATGTAGTGATATGTTTGCTGATAATGCTGGTCCACAAATCCCGCCCCCTCCCTCACTCTCCCTTCATGGTAACACTGAATCTTAACTCCAGGCTCCTTTCATCCAACCAATCAGCTCCCGTAGCTATGGAGGAGGGGACGGCGCTTCTGGGTCAACTCAGTGCACGGCGGCTATAGATGCGTACATTCCCGCACCACACACACGCTCGGTCCATGCCTCGCGCCACGGTTCAGCTGGCCGGCACATTCCCACAACGAGGACACGGCACAACTTTCCCCATAACAGCCGCGCCGCTTTGCATAACGTGAACCAGAGCCTTTCACACACAGTCCAGGCCACGCGGGTTATTGGTGCGGCGGGTCAGCAGTCAGCAAAAGCCGCCGCTGAGGTCAGATTTGCACTAAACGGGTGTGTGCAGCAAAAGTTTGGTGCAATAAATGAAAAAAAAGGATATAACAAAAGAACTGTAAGCGCAACGAAACACGAGAAACAGGTACATGCAGGTTAGTTTTTGTCCAACGAATGCATAAAGCGATATAAGGAAAGGAATGTCAAACGAAGCCAGAGGAAACAATAAACTGAAGGCAGGTAAGTTTTGATGCGACAATAATAATAACTATGATAACAATAACTGCGATAATGACTGTGGTGAATAAATAACCGCAATAACTAGATAACAAATGGATAACAGGACCACAAAAAGCACAAAACAGGTGAATACAGGTATTTTTTTACACGATGAATGATATAAGAATTTAGAGAACTGCACAACACAACGACAAAGAGCCAGTCACCCTAAATATAGTAACCCTTCCTTAGGCTTGTCGTACACTGGCAACACTGTTCTCTTGTTACGATCGGTTGTTTGCTTTCCATTCTCGATCACGCATAGGAGGGTTAGTGGTGAAGGTACAGGTGTGGGAATAGGAAAGACAGTAGGAGACTATCTTTACACCCCCCCTCCCTTCCTTAGGCTTGTCGTACACTGGCAACACTGTTCTCTTGTTACGATCGGTTGTTTGCTTTCCATTCTCGATCACGTATAGGAGCCCAGACTTTTTTTTAACAAGGGTATAGTACGAAGAGGAAGTGGGTTAGTGGTGAAGGTACAGGTGGGGGAATAGGAAAGACGGTAGGAGACTATCTTTGCCAATAACGCCTTCATCAATAAATCAAACTGTCAAAATTTTGCTAACGATAATGTGTCCATCAACCAGAAAATAGCTCCCACAAGGCTCTCTCTCTCTCTCTCTCTCTCTCTCTCTCTCTCTCTCTCTCTCTCTCTCTCTTCAAGTGACGATGTCAACACACCAGTCTGGCCATTCTATTTCTTCACTCATTGGATTTGATCAAAGTCGACGAAAATCAAACAAGAGAAAAACACACAAAAATACGTCCACATAGTACACACTTATATATCTTCGACCTATTTATGCATGGAAAACATTTAAGAGAACATCCTACCGCTAGGACCTGCATGCTAGAGAAACACAAAACAACCAAAACACTCCCGGTACTCACATGTAGAAGGGCCTGCGAGAGCCGTCCCTGTACCACACCACCAGCACGGGGGCGTCGCCGGGCCTGCTGTGGGCGGCCATGCAGGGGAGGTGCGCTGGCGTGCCGTCCACCGCGTCCACCGTCGACAGAGGCCCTGAGGGAGGCACAGACGGCTACATTAATGGGGCAACCTCCTCCTCCTCATCGGCGAAACAAGCGGAAAAATGTACACTCAATGACAAAGGACACACACACACACACACACACACACACACAAGGCTACCTCCTCCTCAACGGCTAAACAAGAACAACAGTACAGTTATAAACAAAGGAGACAGACACATACACAAGGCAACCTCCTCCTCATCGGCGAAATAACCAGACAATAGTACAGTCATTAAAAAAGGAGACACACACACACACAAAGAAGGCAAGCTCCTCCTCAGCGTCAGTTTAAGCGATACATTACATGAGTTAACGTAAGACACACACGATACATCAAGACGAACACCTCAGCTCAATGTCAAGGCAGGTAAAGCAGTGAGTGAGTCGCCGCAGCGGACACCCAAACAATCAAGCCTACGGTAACAGGGCAGTCTCCTCATCAGGGTCGAAACACGCGGAATATTACTTGAGTTAACGTAAGGCAGACATAACGATACATCAGAAACTTTAGCGCAGCGTCTTCACAATCGGGAGAGTACTAAGTTAACGTAGGACACACACACACACACACACACACACACACACACACACACACACTCAGAAGATTACACTCATGACAGGAACCGCGAGCTCAGTCTGAACAAGCGAACGAGAAGACGAGGGTTGCCTGAGACACTTGTTATGAATCACGTGACCGAACGCGTGGTGTATAAGAGAGAGAGAGAGAGAGAGAGAGAGAGAGAGAGAGAGAGAGAGAGAGAGAGAGAGAGAGCACTTTACTGAGGGCACATAAATAAAGCCTTTCAATGAGGTCGTTATTATCCATTACGGTTTTTTTTTTCTCGCCGGCAAATTATTAACTTTTACCTGGAAATAAACATCGCGAGTAAAAATAACGGAATAAACGTGCGCGCAGATGTTGAGAGCAATTCCATTACCGCCGCGAAGGAAGGAAAAACTGTGTGAGGCAATTACGATCACGGGGAACAGGGATGGCGGGCTGACTGCTGTTACTGTTGTTACTCTTATTATCATTATCATTATTATTATTATTATTATTATTATTATTATTATTATTATTATTATTATTATTGTTATTAGCTGTCTTTTTTTCTCAGCTGCCTTTTTTTTCTTCAATTTTCTTTAGTTTACTTTTCTTTAGTTTTTTTTTCTTCTTTTTTTCTCATTTATTTGTGCCTTTGAGCTGTTCTCTTTACTATCATTACTACTACTACTACTACTACTACTACTACTACTACTTTTAATCCCGTTTCATCTCTCCATTTATTGTCATACACTTCTATTTATACTCTCTCTCTCTCTCTCTCTCTCTCTCTCTCTCTCTCTCTCTCTCTCTCTCTCTCTCTCTCTCTCTTATTTTATTTACGTCTCAATTTCTTCCGTTTTCTGCATTTTCCTTTCTATTTCTGTCTATTCCCTTCTTCCTTCCTCTCTCTCTCTCTCTCTCTCTCTCTCTCTCTCTCTCTCTCTCTCTCTCTCTCTCTCTCTGCAGGTGGAGTCGACTGGAGCAATAATTCCGCCGCCGTAAAGTGCAGGATTCTGATCGTAATGGCCTTAAGTTCTGCATGAGAGATGGCCATTACGAGAACACGCGAGAGGGGGAAGGGAGAGAGGAAGGGAGGGGAGGAAAGGGGGGGAAGGGAGAGAGGAAGGGGGGACGAGAGAAAGGAAGGGAGGGTAGGTGAGGGGGGAGAGGTGAGTGGAGGCGGACAAAAGTTGAAAGGAGAGGAGGGGGAGGAAAGGTTAAAGAAGTAAAAGGAGATGGGAGGGGAAGGGGGAAGAAGGGGAAGGAAAGGAGTCAGGAGGGAGCTAGGTAAGGGAGGCGGACAAAGGTGAAAGGGGAGGATGGGGTGGAAAGGTGAGGGGAGTTTAAGGGGTAAAGAAGTGAAAGGAGACGAGAGGGAAAAGGGAAATTGAGGAGGAAGGGGGAAATGTGATGGGAAGGAAGGGGTAAAGAAGGCAAAGGAGAGACGGGATGGGAAAGAAGGGAAGGGGGAGAAAGGTGAAGGGAGAGGAAAGGGTACAGAAGTGAAAGGAGATGGGAGGGGAAATGGGGGGGGAAGATGAAGGGGGAAATGTGAGGGGAGAGGAAGGGGAAAGAAGGTGAAGGAAGGGAGGGAGGGAAGGGAGGGGAAAGGGAGGAAGGGGGGGAAGGGAGAGAAGAAAGAGAAAGTTAGAGACAAGTTGAGAGAATATGAGGGAGAAGAAAAAGGAGAAAGGGGAGTGAGGGGAGAAAAGGAGGGGAGAGGGAGGAATAAGGGAGGAAAGAAAGAATAGTAAAGAATGGTTGAGGGAGGGAGAAGGAAGGGAAAGGGAGAGGAAAGAGGAGAGAGGGGGAAGGAAAGTGAAGGACGTTAGGGAAGAAAGAGAGGGAGAGTTAGAATGGATGGGAGAGAATATGAGAGGGAGGGGAAAGGGGAGAGAGAGAGAGAGAGAAAGAATGGTAAGAGTGGGGAAGGAAGGAAGGAAGGAAGGAAGGAGAGAGAGAGAGAGAGAGAGAGAATGGTTGAGTGGGGAAGGAAGGAGGGAAAGGAGGGGAAGGAGGGAAGGAGGGGAAGGAAGAGAAGGAGTAATACTTGGGAGTTAGATAGGGAGAGGAAAGGGGGAGAGAGGGGGGGGAGAGAGGGGAGGAAGAGAGGGAGAATAAAAGAATAGTTGTGAGGGAGTTAGAGAGGGAGGGGAAAGGGGGAGGGAGATGAGGAAAAAAAGGGAGGGAAAGCTAAATAATGGGTGGGAGAGAGAGGGGGGAAGGAGGGGGAGAAAGAGGGGGAAGGGGAGAGGTAGAATTAGAGTTAGTGGAGTTAGAGAGAGAGGGGAAAGAGAGATGGGGAAGTAAAAGGAGAGAGAGAGACTTGAAGAATGGTTGGGAGGGGGAAGAAAGAGAGGGTCGTTAGTCAGAGAGAGGGAGAGGGAGGCAAGATATAAAGGGAGAAGGTAAGGGAGAGGGGGAATGAAGGAGGGAGGAGGAGGATAATTAAATAATGACTGGAGGAGAGCAGGAGAGGCTTGTTAGTTTTCCTTTGATTTGTTTCCTTTCTTGGCTTCACTTTCTTCTTCCTTCCTTTTTCTTCTCAATTTATTTCCTCTTAAGTAGTTTCAAGCGTCAGTGCCTGCAAGAGAGCCTGAGGTCAATGGGTCATATTCGCAAACAGTTCGGGACTCCCACATCTGGTAAGGCTTTCGTAGAGGCTGCGTTAGCATTTCCGTGGGTAGCACCGTTGCCAGATTGTTCTACTCAGAGCATAGTATTTTCCGGTTTCTGACGCCTAACTATTGCCAAGAAACATCAGGAATTAACTATTTTAACGATAATTATAAGTAAATCTCCTTATTGGGGTCCACGAGATAGTTTTGGGGTCGGAAGTCGGTAAATATAAGAGGCTGAGTAAGACAATCTGGCAACGTGAGTGGGTAGTTTCATGAGCCTAGTGATAGTTTAACAAGGCTTCTGCACCATGAATGTAAAAACCACTCATGAGAACCCGACTAATCTCCATTGTGGCCTTTGGAAATAGATGTAAGGGCCGGAAACGTCTGAGTAAAGGCTTTCGTAGAGGTTGTGTTAGCATTTCCATAAGTAGTTATATAAGCCTAGTAACAATTTAACTTCTGCACCATGAATGTAAAAACCACTCATGAGAACCCGACTAACCTCCTTTGTGGCCTTTGGAAATAGTTGTGAAGGCCGAAAGCGTCTTAGAAAACGGACCTTACACACCCAGATTTGGTAAGTCATTCGTAGAGGTTGTGTTAGTATTTCCATGGGCAGTTTAATGAACCTAGTGACAGTTTAACAAGTCTTCTGCACCATGAATGTAAAAGCCGCTCATGAGAACCCGACTAACTTCCTTCGTGGCCTTTGGAAATAGTTGTTGTGATGGCCGAAAGCGTCTGCGAATGCCGGTTAGCAAGTCGCTGCTGCCTCGCCCTGATAACGCCTCAACTCAGCCCCGGCGAGGCGGTGCAGCGAGGCGCGGCGTAATGGCAGGATCTGAGGCCTCTGACGCATTGATCTTGGCCTGATATAGTGGTGGCTTCTTTTCATGCAGTGTTTGGTACGGTAAGTTTTTTCCAGGAGTCATGAAAAAACATAAACCGATCTATGAGTGTGTCCCAAGCATAGGCGAAAAGGGGCATTGTATCTACTGCACACCTCACAACCTTGGCATAAATGGTAGCTTTTGTATAATCTTTTTGTTTTTCCTTTTCCTTTTTTTTTTTTTTGTAAAGCAGTGAGTAGCGGGCTTTTTTTTATCATTAGTGTTTCCCTTTTTTTGCCCTTGAACTGTTTCCTCTACTGTAAAAACACACAAAATAAGGCCTCATGTACTAAAGAGCAGGGTGTCCATATCAAAATAAAAGAAAGTGCCAATAAAGCTTCAAATTTTGATTGGCAGGGAGTTTCACTACATCATTCTTTAAGAGAAAATAAGTCTAAGGAAGGGTTGAATACTGAGGACAGAAGGCAGTCCTGGAGCCTACCAGTTAAAAGGATGAAAGAATTGGTACGTTCCCGAGACACATGCAGAGAGGAGGCAGCAGCTGTTAGGTGGGTCAGGGCGGCATACTATTACGGGGTTGGCAGGACAGCGAGGGATAGACTGCATAAAAGAAGACTTAACAGCGAAGGGATTGGAGGAAGCGGGCGTGATTCATACGAGCAAATGGAGACAGCATGGCAGGAACAGCGACCCCGTGATTATAAAAGATGGGGAGAGCTGAAGAATGTAGGACAGCCGGAGGGAGACGTGAGGGAAGAAAGAGAGGGAGAATTAAAGAAAGGTTGGGAGAGTGTAGGAGACGGTTGTTAGTTAGGGAGAGAATTAGAGAGTGGGAAAAGGGAGAGAGAGGGGGAAATGAGAACGAAAAGAGAGGGGGGAAGTAAGGAATGGTTGGGAGACTTAGAAAAAAAAAGACCCAGTATAACGTGGCAAAGGCGTTTTTTTTTTTTTGTGTGTGTGTATGTGTGTATGTATGTGTGTGTGTGTGTGTGTGTGTGTGTGCGTGTGTGTGTGTAGGAAGAACGAAAGGTGTGTGATGAAAGGAAGGTGAGGACAGGAAGGTGGAAAGACAAGGCGGAGGACGAAGGGCGAGGGAAAGAATCAAATTAAAAAGTACTACAGTGTTTCTGAAGGGGGAGGAACATCGAACCAAAAAACATCGACTGTGTGCATTCCCTCACTCTTCCCTCCATTCCTTACTTCCCTCCCTCTTTTCGCCCTTTTCCCTCCCTCTAATTCTCTCCTTAACCCGGTAGCAGCGACGGGTCAAATTTGTGGCTTTACCGTGTACCAGCGACAGGCCAAATTTTTGCCATGATAAAGACCCCAAAATAGATGATGCATAAACTGATCACAAATGCGTTGATATATATTATGAAATGGTTTGCGTGAGTGATGGGTTTTTTTCTCATTAATTCTTTCCTCAGAGGTTGTGTTAGTATTTCCATGGGTAGTTTTATGAGCTTAGTGATAGTTTGACAAGGCTTCTGCACCATGAACGCGAAAACCACTCATGAGAAGCCGACTAACCTCCTTTGTGGCCTTGGGAAAAAGCAGTTGAGACTCGAAAGCATCTGAGAATACGAACATTACTCGCCCACAAATGATAAGGCTTTCGTAGAGGTTGTGTCAGTATTTCCATGGGTAGTTTTATAAGCCTTGTGATAGTTTGACAAGACCTCTGCACCATGAACGTAAATAAACACTCATGAGAACCGTCTAATCTCTTTTCTGGCCTTTGGAAATAGTTGTGTGAGCCGAGAGCGTCAGAGAATACGAGCTTTACACACCCACATAAGATAAGGCTTTCGTAGAGGTTGTATTAGTATTTCCATGGGTAGTTTTATGAGCCTTGTGATAGTTTGACAAGACTTCTGCACCATGAACGTGAATAAACACTCATTAGAACCCGACTAATCTCCTTTGTGAACTTATGAAATACTTGTTGTGAGAGCCGAAAGAAAGCATCTGTGAATCCCACCTTTCATCGTGCGTCGCAAAAGCCACACGATCATCCAGGCAACTCCCGCGCGCCTCGCCCTCGCTCGTTCATCCCCACATTGTCGGGTCTGGAAGCGGCAGACAATCGCTTCCGTTGATCTGTCTTTTCAGCGACGAGACGAGACAAAGGACAAGCTCACGACGCCCGGGTGGAGGGGGAACCCTTTGTGGCGGAACACACGGCAGGGGAAGAAAGACCCTCGCGTATTGTTTGTGGTTTTTGTCGTGGAAATAAGTAAATGAATGTGACTTTTGTGCCGAGAGAGAGAGAGAGAGAGATTTGCATGTATGTTATTGTTTTTCTTTCCTTTGATGTTGTAATACTTAAAAATATGAAGAATCTTTGTTTGGAGAAAGATTAAGCTTGTGAGAGAGAGAGAGAGAGAGAGAGAGAGAGAGAGGAGAAAGGGGTGGTGTGGGAAGAGACGGAGTGGAAGAGGGGAGGGGAGGGGAGTGACCAACATGCTACAACCCGAGACTACTGGACTAAGCGTGGAGATTTGCCACCGGACAGAAGCAGCCAAGCGCGGAAAACACGGAAACACAACAACACCGCCGCCTCGAAGTACAGCTCGTGGACACAAGGCAAAGACAGGGGCGGAAAGCTGACCAACAAGACGACATGAATTTACCCCCCCCCAAGCAACAAGGCCCTGCTTGAACAGCCGCTCGCAGCCCACTGCACGAGACGGACACCAGTGTTTATTTTATCTCTCCAAACTCAAACAAATCAAACATACCCGAAACTGACCTCTCTTTTGGCCACTTTTTACTTTTGTCTATTATGGGAGCGGTGAGTAGCGGACTTTTTTTGTTGCCCTTGTTGCCCTTTGGCTCGATGCAAAAGTCTCTGAAAGGTATGGACTCAGCAAGATTTTGATCCCGTAATGAACACCAATGAGTACCGAGGACCGAACCCGAGCCTTCCGAGTAGAAGTCAGGGCAGCATATCGACTACGACACCGATGAGCTAAAAAGTCACGTTCCAGCGGCCACTTCTGCGGCCTGACGCCCCAGCCCCGCACTGTGGACATGAAGGTGAGGGTGACCCCGCCCACACTCGTGACCGCCGGAAAGACTTTTAATCAACTCCCTAAGGCACATACGATGTATATTTACATTAAGGAAACTGCCCCTCCTTAAGGAAGCTGCCCTGACTTCTACTCTGTGGTCTTCATGACGTGATTTTTTTTCACTATGTTAATGCAATCTCCTTAAAGATCTTGGATATTTTCCACTGATGAAGGAATATGTGGCAAGTCGAAAAAATGATTAGGCACAAATCTTGTATTGTTATAACCACTACTTATTTCTTTATGGCTGTTATATCATGCACAAATTTAGTAGTAGTAGCTTTTAATGCACGAAGGTTACGGAAGATCTCATTTCATTGGCATATCGGTCTTGTTATGTGATAGCACTGCAGGTCAATCATTTATTTTTACTCCTCATAAAAAAAATATATCATCATTAGAAGGAGTTTGAAAGCTTAGGTGTTTCTGGCTGGCTCCGTCACGTGCCTGTGTTAGCGTTGGCCTCACCCTCTGAACACCCTTGACACGGCCGTTCCCCGAAATGCTCCTATAGAGTCTGTCCCTGAAGCAAGACTCTCCTTGGAAAGTTTGCTGCGTGGAGAGTACATCCTTACACCCGGACGCACGTGTGGCGGAGAGGGAAGGGAGGAGAGAAAGTGAGGGTGGAGGGACAAAGAAAGGAGGAAGGGAGAAGGTGAAAGAGAAGATTAAAAGAAGATAAGACAAGGAGGAGGGAGAGAGGGAGGGAAAGAGGGAGAGTCAAGTTTTATCTTCATTCACGCTCCCCTCACTGCCTCTCTCTCTCTCTCTCTCTCTCTCTCTCTCTCTCTCTCTCTCTCTCTCTCTCTCTCTCTCTCACACATACACACACATACACACATACACACACACACACACCCTGTACTCTCTTTCATCACCGGCTTCCCTCTCGTCCGTCCTCCTCTTTCTCACTCACTCACTCCCTCATCCAACTATAGACTCGCACCCCTGACAGGAAGACGTACAAATAAATAGCAAAATGGAGATCACGAGGAGGAGGAGGAGGAGGAGGAGGAGGAGGAGACGCAAAGAAAGAATAAATGGCTATATCCTTAAACATTTCGGAGCCAACACACATACTCATTTGACAAGGCTTTCGTAGGAGTTGTGGGCCTTTCCATGAGTAGTTTAGTGACCCTGGTGGTAGTTTAACGAAGCTTCTGCACCATAAACGTGCACTCATGAGTACTCGATTTATCTCCTTTTCGGCCCCTTTGAAATAGTTGTGAGAGGCGGAGACGTCACAGAATTCCGCGCAAAATCTTCAGCCCAAACAGTGGAAATCTTTTATATACAGAAAAGGGGGAAGATCAAAGCCTTCATGTATCAGAGAAGACGTCCAGCAAACACAAGGTCGCGAGATGATGGCTTGCCCCTGAGTGTCTTAGTGTTATCGATGGAAGAGTCGAAGCAAAGACTGTAAACATAAGACAATGTTCAAGGAGAAAGTTTGGGGAAATTGTGTCCGCGAGATGCTGCTCCAAACCTACAAGACTCCGCTCAGCAAGTGTTAGAAGAGAGTAGCAGAATGAGGCCTTTTTGAGTTACGTTAGGAGACAAGCCATACACTGAATATAGAGACAGGTCCAGAGAAGAAAAGATGACCCTAACACTCTGGTTCCGTATAGTGAAGAGAAGGAGCCCAGTAAGACACAGGACTCGGCTCAACAAGTGTTAGTGGGGCAGAGTAAGATTTGTTAATGTAGGAAGGAAAGAAGACTGAATGTAGAGACAGGCCCAGAGAGGAAAAGATGACCCTAACACTCTGGTTCCGTAGAGAGAGGAGAAGGAACCCAGTAAGACACAGGACTGTTATCAGCTTGCCAGGAGTTAGTGGGGCAGAGTGAGGTTTGGCGTACAGTTGTCCCCGCGGCCTTATCTGTCTTGCTACAAATTCCCTTGCGCCCTAGTGGTGGTGGTAGTGGTGGTAGTGGTGGATCAAATGAACCTTCTCACCTTCGTCTATCTTTACCGTGTCGTAGCAAGGGAGTGTGAAAACGGTGGTGGTGGTGGTGGAGGTGGTAATAAAAAAAGAAAGAAATGCTGTATTGGTGTTGATGTTTATGGAAGCTTGTAGTTGTGGTGGTGGTGGTGGTGGTGGTGATGCTGTAATGGTGTTGGTGATTACGGAAGCTTGTAGTGGTGGTGGTGGTGGTGGTGGTGGTGTCATTCATCAGTGTTGCCAATTACCCACTGAGACGCATTGCTACTCCTCTCCGACCCCTCCATCCTCTCTCTCTCTCTCTCTCTCTCTCTCTCTCTCTCTCTCTCTCTCTCTCTCTCCTCGGGTTGCGTAACATGGCCGCGTCCCGTGTAACCCTCGCCTCAATGTCATTTTCTCCGCTCCTTGCGACCGTCCTTTGCTCTTGTTTATGGCTCTTTTTCTCCCTCATTCCCTCCGCCTTGCTCTCCTCCTGCTTTTCTTTCCTTTCCTCCGCCTTTCCTCTCCTCCTGCCCTGCTTTTCTCCCCTTCTTTCCTCCGCCTTTCCTCTCCTCCTGCCCTGCTTTTCTCCCCTCCTTTCTTCCGCTTTCCTCTCCTCCTGCCCTGTTGCCGCCCTGCTTTTCTCTCCTCCTTTCCTCCGCCTTTCCTCTCCTCCTTTCCTCCGCTTTCCTCTCCTCCTGCCCTCCTGTCGCCCGCTGGCTCTCATTGGTGGCCTGTTTTATAAGTATTGGCGGCTGGGTTCTTACTTTCTTTTTATTCCTTTATTCTCGTTTTTCCTTTCTCGTCTTGTTCTCTTTCCTTGCTATGGGGAGGCGGTGGCTGAGTGGTCAGAGTGCGGGCGCGTTCGAGTCCCGCCCGCCGCTACACTTCGACCATTTGCAGTCACCGCCGAGTGGCCTAAGACTACCCACATGCTGTCCTGAAGACCACCTATCAGCCTTCCTTTCCTTTTCTTATTTCTTCTTTTCTTTCACTGATCAATTCATATTTTACCATACAGGGGTTTTCTTTCTTATTTTCCTTTTTTTCCTTCTCAGCAGTGTTCTACTTTTATAATTTAATGTCGTAACTCTTATATGTTATTTGTTTTTGTTAGTTCACTTTTCTTTCACTCCTCAATTCATATTTCTCCATTCAAGTTTTTTTTTCCTAATCTTCCTTTTTTTTCCTTCTCAGCGGTGTTCTACTTTTATAATTTAATGTCGTAACTCATCTGTTATTTTTTTCAATTAGTTCACGTTTCTTTTATTATTCAATTCATATTTTTCCACTCAGGGTTTTTCTTGAACTAATCTTCCTTTATTTTTTTCTTCTCAGCGAAGTTCTACTTTTATAATTTAATGTTATAACTAGTATCTGTAATTATTTTTCTTATCACCTCACTTTCCTTTCACTGATCAATTCATATTTTCCCATACAGAGGTTTTCTTTACCTAATCTTCCTTTATTTTTTTTTTTTCCTTCTCAACCGTGTTCTACTTTTGCAATTCAATATCAAAACTCTTATCTGTTATTTCTTCTTATCACCTCACTTTTCCTTTCCCTGATCAATTCATGTTTTTCCACACAGGTTTTTTTTACCTAATCTTCCTTTTTTCCTTCTCAGTCGTGTTCTACTTTTATGATTTAATTTCGAAACGCGCGGTCAGTTATTTTTTCTTAGGAGCACTTTCGTTATCTTTCATCAATTTCAGTATTAATTCCATACCGAGGGGTTTTTTTCTTCCTAATTTTCCTTTTTTTCTTTTTCTTTTCAAATGGCGCCATACTTTTTTTTCAATTGACACCCCCATCATCCGCCCTCTCCCCCCTATCCTCTCCAATCCCCGTCCCCCCTTCCCCACCCTTAGCATCACCCTCACTCCCCCAACCACCACCATTTATGTGTCAAAGCCGCTCCATACTCTTACTTCTCACTTTTAAATGTCGAAACGCTTGTCCACTCGCTCCTTTTTCCGTCTGTCATGTGAGCTAACTTTTTTTTTTCTCATTCATCCATTGTTTCAGTACTTAGCGTTTCTATTGTTCACTTTTTACCTAATTTTTCCTTATTTCTCTCTAAATGGCATTCTTTTTTTTCTTTTTTTTTTTTCGTTTAATGTCGTAACTCATGTCCACTCGCTCCTCTATCCGTCCCTCACGTGAGCTCATTTTTTTTTCTCTCTTTCATCCATTGTTTCACTGCACTGAGGATTTTTTTCTCCATTATACTGTACTTTTTCGCGGCGTTTCACTCTCCTTTTAACGCGTCGCAATATGTCCGTCCGTCCGTCCGTCTCCCTGTCTGTCTGTCTGTCTGCCGCTCCTCGGAATTCATGCTTTTCATTTCTCTGACGACCCCATTTTTTTCCTCTACAATTATATATTATTAAGATTTTTTTGGCTCTAACTTCACGTTTTGACCTGATTTATGTGTCTCGCCTCATTCTTTTTTTTTCCTTAATTATTATTTTTCTTTCTCGTTTGGTTCTCTTTCCTTCTTCTATGTGTTTTTTATTTATATTGGCTCGTGTTATTTTTTTTCTTTCTTGCTATGCTTTCTTCCATTCGTCTTCTTTTCCTTCTCCTCTTTTTCTCATTCTTTCCTTCTTTTCTCTCCTCTTTTTTTGTAATTGGCTTGTGTTTTGTCTTTCTTCTCACTATGCTTTTTTTCCTTCGTCTTCTTTTCCTTCTTTATTTCTCTTTACTTCTTTTCTTTCTTCACTCTTTCTCATTGGCTTGTGTCTTTTTCTTTCATTTCACTCTGCTTTCTTCCCTTCGTCTTTTTCTCCTTCTCGTCTTTTCCTTTTTCCTTCTTTTCTTTCTTCTCTCTTTGCTTTCTTGCCTTCGTCTTTTTCTTTTTCTTTCTTTTCTCTTTCTCATCAGCTTGTGATTTTCTTTCTTTTCATAATTCCACTTTTTCCCTTTCATCTTTTTTTTTTCCTTCCTTTCTCGCCTCGTCATCTTTCCTTCCTATTCGCGACCTGGCTTTTTATTCTCTGTAATGACTTAATTATCTTTCTTTTCTTCTATAATATATTCCATTCGGTGACATTCTGCTCTCGTTTATTTCGAAATTGGTGTCTACTTTCGCTTTCATTTATTTTACGGGTTCTCTCTCTCTCTCTCTCTCTCTCTCTCTCTCTCTCTCTCTCTCTCTCTCTCTCTCTCTCTCTCTCATCCATTGTTTCACTGGACTGATTGTTTCGTGTTTTTCTTTTTTTTATAATTAATTTTTCATTTTTCACTCTAAATGGCGTTCAATTTTTTCATTTAATGTCGTAACTCGTGTCCAATCGCTCCTTTTTCCGTCCCTCATGTAAGCTCATATTCTCTCTCTTTCATCCATTGTTTCACTGCACTGAGGATTTTTTCTCCATTATACTGTACTTTTCCGCGGCGTTACACTGTCCTTTTAACTCCTCGCAAAATGTCCATCTGTCTGTCTGTCTGTCTGTCTGTCTGTCTGCCGCTCCTCGGAATTCATGCTTTTCATTTCTCTGACAACCCCACTTTTTCCTTTCTTATTATATATTATTATTAAGATTTTTCTGGTTCCAGCTTCACTTTTTGTCCTCATTTTTGTGTCTGGGCTCGTTGCTAACTCAGGGAGGAGGAGGAGGAGGAGGAGGATAGGGGCCGGGAAAAGGAAAAGGAGAACGAGGAGGAGGAGGAGGACGACGACGACAACGAAGAGAAAAGACAAGAGGAAAAATAGGAAGAGGAAGAGGAGGAAGAGGAGAGAAAAGACGTTAAGAATACGAAAAAGGGATGTAGAAAGGAAGGAGAAGGAGAAAACACAGCCAATGAGTAATATAACATGCGTGGAGAGAAAGGGGAGGGGGGAAGGTATGGGAAGGGGAAGTAGGGGGAGGGAGGAGATGGTAAAGAGGAAGGGGAGTAACGGAGGGAGGAGGGTAAGGGAGAGAGAGAGGGGAGGAAAGTGAGACGGGGGGAGGGTAAGGAGGGAAGGGCAAGGTAGGGGAAGGGAGGAGCAGGGCACAGTCTCATGTGGGTAGGGGAGAGAGCAGAGAGGGGAGGGAAAGGGAGGCAAAGAAGAAAGAAGGAAGGGAGGGGAAGGGGAAAGGTGAACAGGGCAAAGTTTCGCATGGGTAGGGAAGGCAGGGGAGGGGGAAGGGTTAAGATAGGAAAGGGAGAATAAAAGAGCGGGAGAAGGGAGGGTAAGGAAGGAGAAGGGAAGGGAAGGGAGGGTAGGGCGGGTGAGGGAACACAGTCTTTTTTCCGCGTGGATGTCAAACTTTTGGTGTGTTTGCTGGAACTCGAGTTTGAAGAAGTAATGCATGAGTGATTGTCAGGCGCCGTGTGTGTGTGTGTGTGTGTGTGTGTGTGTGTGTGTGTGTGTGTGTGTGTGTGTGTGTGTGTGTGTGTGTGTGTGTAAATTTTGGTGCTATTTTACTAATATAATTTCACTTAGATGTAAGGATAGACCACCTAGTCTGGACCATAGGGTCTGTGCGGTCAGAATATGGATGAAAAACTATGTAAATCTCTCTCCCTCTCCCTCTCCCTCTCTCTCTCTCTTAAAGATACACGCAGCCCGGCTAAGCTCACTGGCCCATTAATTGACTCCACACAGTAATTACCTTCATCTGCTGGCAAATTAAGTAGCATTGGTAGGCGTTTAATTAGGAGAGAGAGAGAGAGAGAGAGAGAGAGAGTGTTCATCATCATTACCATTATTATTATCATCATCTTGAGTGTGTGTGTGTGTGTGTGTGTGTGTGTGTGTGTGTGTGTGTGTGTGTGTGTGTGTGTGCGGAATGCAGAATATTCTCGTAACGACCTCAAACACACACGCTTGGAACGCCTGAGGGTCATCATCTCTCTCTCTCTCTCTCTCTCTCTCTCTCTCTCTCTCTCTCTCTCTCTCTCTCTCTCTCTCCATTCCTTCACGTCTCCTGCTTCCTCGATTATCCTTGTTCTTTCATTCTTCCTCTTTATACTTTTTTCTTTATTTCTTTTTTCTATTCTAATCATCTTGGTCCTCCTCCTCCTCCTCCTCCTCTTTCTTCTATTTCTCTGCCTTCTCTTCCTCCTCCTCCTCCTCATTATTATTCTCTCTCTTCCTACCCTTTCTTTGCATTTCTAATATATGCGTTTTTTTGCTAACCTAATGTTCTCTCTCTCTCTCTCTCTCTCTCTCTCTCTCTCTCTCTCTCTCTCTCTCTCTTTCCGCTATTGGTATTTTCCTTTCTTTTATTTCCTGTTGTTAATTTTCTTGCCTTTTTTCCCACATTTCTTTCTTTTCTTTCATTTTTTCCTTCTTTTTTTTTTGCTTCCTTCCTTTTTGTTTCTCATTTTCTTTTCTTCCTTCTTTCCTTCCTTCAATTTTTTTGCTTCCTTCCTTTTTGTTTCTCATTTTCTCGCCTTTTTTCATATTTCTGTCCTTTTTTCCTTTTTTCTTCCTTCTTTTTTCCTTTCCTTCTTTCCTTCCTTCAATTTTTTCGCCTCCTTCCTTTTTGTTGCTCATTTTCTCTCGTTTTTTCTCATTCCTTTTTATCTTTTTTTTTCCCTTCCTTTTTTTCTCTCTCCTCGTTCCCTTCCTGTTCGTAATCATCATAATCGTCTTCTTTCTTTAATTTTTCCTCCTTTTTTCTTTCACTTTTCCTTCCTTCCTTTTCGTTGCTCATTTTCTCGCCTTTTTTTCCTTATTTCTTTCCTTCTTTCTTTTTTCCTTCATTTTTGTTGCTCATTTTCTCGCCTTTTTTCTCATTCCTTTTTATCTTTTTTTTCCTTCCTTTTTTCTCTCTCTCCTCGTTTCCTCTACTGTTCGTAATCATTATAATCGTCTTCTTTCTTTAATTTTTCCTCCTTTTTTCTTTCATTTTTCCTTCCTTCACTTTTTTGCTTCCTTCCTTTTTGTTGCTCATTTTCTCTCGTTTTTTCTCATTCCTTTTTATCTTTTTTTCCCTTCCTTTTTTTCTCTCTCCTCGTTCCCTTCCTGCTCGTAATCATTATAATCGTCATCACTTGCCGGCGCCAATTTTTCCTTTACTCTTTTTATTTGCGTTTAATTTCGTCCAATTGTTCCTTTCCTTTCATCTGATGGCCGCCCCTTCCCTTCCCCTCCCTCTCCTCCTTCCCCTTGTTCACTCTTCTCCTCCTCTCCTCTGCTTCTCTCTCCCTCTTCCCACCTCTCCTTCCTCTATTCTCCACTTCTTCCCCCCTTCACTCTTCTCCTCTCCCTCCCCCTTTCCCTCCTTTTCTCCCCTCTCTTGACCTCTCATTACTTTCTAGCCTCCTTCCTTCTCTTCTCCTTCTTTCAGTAATTCCTCTTCCCTTCTCCTCCTCCTCCTCCTCCCCCTTTTCCTTCGTTTTTCTCCCTCCTCATTTGCCTCTTTCTTTCCTCTTATTCCCCTCTTATTATTCTCTTTCCTGTCCACCATTTCCACTTTTTCTCCTCTCCTCTATTTCCCTTCCTTCCCCGGCAGTATTTATCTCCTCCCTCGTTACCATTTATTCTCCTTTTTCCTTCCCCTTTTCCTTCGTCCCCTATTCGTTTCTACATTCGTTTCCCTTCTATATCCGTCACCCGTTTTATTGTTCATTCGCCTTCTTCTATCTTTATTATCCTTTCTGCTTTCTTTTTCCTCATTCTGTCTTTATTCCCTTTCTCCTTTCCACTTCCTTCTTCTCTCTGTTTCTTTTCCTCTCTCCTTTATTCTTCCTCATCCTCCTCTCTTTATTTCTCTTTCTCCTTTCCTTTTCCCTTTCCTCCTGTTTATTCTCCTTTTTCGTGTCCTTTTTCCTCCTCCTCCTCCCATTTTCTTCTACCTTCCTTTCCTCCCTCCTCCCCTCCTCCCTTTTTCGCCATTCTCTTTCTCTTCCTCTCCTCCTCCACTCACATCCATCCACTTCACCCTCTTACCTCACCCTCCTCCTCGTCCGCCTCCACCTCCATTATTCTCTCTCTTGTTACCTCCTTTCCTCTTCCTCCTTCTCCTCCTCTTGCCCCACTTTTCTTTCCTTCTCCTCCTCTTAACCTCTTCCTCCTCTTCCTCCATCCCTCATTCATTCTTCTCTCCCTTATCCTATCTCTAAATCTACCTATCTATACATCTCTCTCCGTCTTACTCCTTCCTAAGTCTTCCGGGACACACTCCAGCACTTAGCACACTCGAGGCGCCTAATCTTTCAGCCGCGTCGCAGGAGAGTGATTGAACATAAGTGAGTTGCGGCCGCTAAGCTTAAAACCCGTACACTCAGACGCTTTCGGCTCTAACAACAACTGTTTCCAAAGGCCACAAAGGAGGTTAGTCGGGTTCTCATGAGTGTGGAATTCTTGTCAGACTACCACAAGGGGCATAAAACGTGTTAGCCTCTAGGACAGCCTTAGCAAATGTGGGTACGTAAGTTCAATATTCTCAAGCGCTTTCGGCTCTCACAACAAGTATATCCAAGGCCACAAAGGAGATTAGTCGGGTTCTCATGAGTGTTTGTCGCGTTCATGGTGCAGAAGCCTTGTCAAACTATCACTAGGCTCATAAAACTACCCATGGTAATACTACTAACATAACCTCTACGAAAGCGAAAGGAAGAGAAGAGGAAGAATGGAATGAGCATGGAGAGGAAAGAAAAGAAAGGGGATAAAGGGAAGGAAGGAGAGGAGAAGGAAGGACGGTAAGAGAGGAAGGAAGAGAGGGGAGAAAAGGAGAAGTGGGGAGGGAGAGGGGAAGAGTGAAGGAGGAAAAAAGAGGAGACAAGAGGAAGTCGGTGTGGGGAATGGGGGAAGGAGAGAGAGGAAAGGAGGAGGAGAGGTACAGGAGAAGGAGAGGAGATGAAGGAAAGGAGAGGAGGGAAAGGGAGAAAAAGGAGGGAGAGAAGAGAAGGGGGAAGAGGGAGAGGAAAGGAAAGGAAGGAAGGGGAGGAGAAGAGGAAGAGGAAGGGAAGGGGCGGCCATCAGATGAAAGGAAGGGAACAATTGGACGAGGTGTTGGAGAATATGGGAGTGAGATGTACGGCCCTTGACATCGCGGCCTTTCTACGGTCGTTAGGGGTCCTAATGTTAATGAGTTGTGTGAATGGAACGACTTGAATATGGTGAGAGCGTTTTTAATTTGGAGAAGGACGTGGAATTTTAGTTAATTAATTCAAAGGTTGGTGATTTTCTTAATTTTTTTGTATCTTTTTGTATGACGTTATTTTTGTTTTCTTATATATTTATGAAGGGGAAGGTTCTACTACTACTACTACTACTACTACTACTACTACTACTACTACTACTACTACTACTACTACAACTACTACTACTACTACTACTACTACTACTACTACTACTGCTGCTGCGGCTGCTATTACTACTACTACTACTACTACTACTACTACAACAACAACAACAAATACAACAAGAACTTCACGTCATCCCACTGCTACTCTCCTGCTAAGAATAAAAAAAAACAATCAGCAGAAGTCCCGCAAGGCGCCGCTCAAGTCTTCCATTCCTCCGCTGGGAAATTCGAGGCGAGGAGAGATTCTCTTCTGCACGCGCCGAACACACGGCGGCGAGGCGGCGGGGAGGGTTTACGTTTGGTTTATCTGATGAAGAAACTGCGCGTCCTGCCTCCCTCCTTACTGGCCAGAGCAAGACTGAAGCTTATTGGCCGGTAGCGTCGTCTTTATCTTTTCTTATCGTAACTGTCTTCCTTGTCCCTTGCTAGAATTTGCCGGTTTCGTTCCTAGAATTTCCTGGCTTCGTTGCTGGGAGGTGCCGTTTTCGTTGCTAGAATTTGTAGATATCGCTGCTAGAATGTGTTGGTATAGTTTTTTTTATATCTTATCTTTACTGTCTGGTATGTTCCTGGCTGGAGAGAACGAGAGAACGAGAAGAGTGAGGAAAATTAGGTGAGGACAAAGAATTCGCATTGCCGTAAATATGCAGACGGGCAAGGATTAGAATCGCTTGTGTTCCCTGTCTTCCTGTATGGCTGTGAGACCTGGAAACTGAATAGTGACTTGGAGAGGCGTGTCGATGCCTTTGGTACCAAGCGCCCTCGCAAGATTATGGGGTGCTGCTGGGATGACTTCGTGCCTAACCCGTGACTACGTGATGAAACGGAATCAAGGTCTGTTACCAGTCTAGTAATTAAACGTCAACTCCGGCTATATGGGCTCGTGACTTGATCCTGCTTATAGGGTTGTTTCTGAACGAGACAACCCTGAGTGGAGGAGACCAAGGGGACGCCCACGCAATTCATGACAGGGGCAAGTCTGTCAATCCTGCCGGGAGGGACTTGAAATGGAAAGGGTAGATGCGTGAAGGCTTGCTCGTCGGGACCTTCGTGCGGCGGTGGTCCTCGGCGTATGCTCCCCGTAAGCCAGTTACTAGAGAAATGTCTAATGTCTCCTCTCCTGCGATTCAGTGCTCTTCAAATCCTTCACAGCCACCTCAGCCATTGGGGACAGAAACCTTGCACTGCAGCAGCCTAGCGATGGGAGAAACCCCGCCCTTGCCTATCCACGGGGAGGGGGATGAGGGGGTGTAAGCTCTCCATTCCCCGCAGTTCGCTAAAGGATGCCCCACCGAGACGCGTTTTTCAATACCAAGATTTCCATTACGATGCCGCGGACGTCCTCTCTGCCCTGTGCGTGGCGGGGAGACACCAGCATCCCGCGACGCCTCCCTAACTCACTGTGGCGCTGATAAGATGCAAGGCTGGTACTCTCAGACGCTCCCACCTCTCACAACTACTATTTCCATAGGCCGAGAAAGGGAATAATCGGGTTCTCATGACTACTTTTTTACGTTCATGGCACAGAAGCTTCGTTAAACTATCACCAGGCTCATAAAACTACCCACAACTCCTACGTACACCTTGCCGAATGTGGGTGTGTGAGCCCAGAAATGTTTAAGTATTTCTCGCTGTGTTTTGATTTCCCTGTTTCATACAAGCTCAATACTGCTTTCTATCTTCCTTTTTATCTCTCTATTATCTCCCTCTGTCTTGTCTTGATGTTTCTACGCTCTCTCATAGGAAGACAAGATTGCTTTTTAGTTATTATTTCCCTCCATCGCTCCTTGGTTTTCCTGTCTCATACAAGCTCAATACTGCTTTATGTCTACATTTTTATCTCCCTATCTCCTCTATCTTCTGGCTTCCTGTTTCTACACTCATGCGAAAACACGATTGCTTCCTACTTTTATATCTCTTTTCATTTCCCTCCATGGCCCAAGAATTTCAGCTAGATCAGTTTTTCTTGTGTTATGGAATAAGAATCCTCCCCAAGGCACTTCACACAACATTTTGACAGCTCTAAAAGCCTCGTGTCTCCTTCCTATGTCCTTACACTCCTTCACTTCTTTTGCTGCACGCCGTAAATCAGGACCAATAAGTGAGCTCCAGGTGTTAGAAGAACCACCCTCCCGACCCTTCACACAGCCTCTTGACGTCACTGAAAGCCACGCCCATGCCTCCCGTCGTCTGGGGTTTAGTGATCTATTTATAAGGCTAAGGAGAGGCCGTGAGTGGGCTATCGCGTGTTTGTTAAGAAGCGAGATCCGGGCATTGTTTACGTCAGCTGAGCGCGGCCTTGACACGTGTTCTAAGCTGCAACAGTAGGCGATGCTGGAAGAGGAGGAGGAGGAGGAGGAGGAGGACATCAGGGTACAGTATATTGCATCTTGGCACGTGTCTTTTTTCGCTTTCTTCGTCTTTTCTGTCACCTATTCTTTTTCTATTTATTTCTCCTCCTCCTTCTCCTCCTCCTCTTCCTCCTCCTCTTGTTTTTCTATCCCCTCCTTTGATTCCTCCTCTTATTTTTTCTCTTCCTTTAATTTGTCCTCCTCTGCGTTCCTCTTTTCTTGTCCTTCGCCTCCAGTCACCTTTTTTCTTTCATTCCTCCTCCTCCTCCTCCTCCTCCTTTTTCTTTCCCTTCCTCTTTTCCTCCCTTTATTTTTTCTTCTTTTCCCTCTCCTTGTCTTCTGCGTTCCTCTTTTGTTATCCTTCGCCTCCACTGTCATTTTTTTTCCTCTTTCCTCCTCCTCCTTCTTCTCCTCCTCCTCCATTTTCTTTCCCTTCCTCTTTTTCTCCCTCTAATTTTTCTTCTTTTCCCTCTCCTTGTCTTCTTCTGCGTTCCTCTTTTCTTATCCTTCCCCTCCATATTCATCTTTTTTTTTCTCTCTCCTTCTCTTCTCCTTTTTCTTTCCCTTCCTCTTTTTCTCCCGCTAATTTTTCTTCTTTTCCCTCTCCTTGTCTTCTTCTGCGTTCCTCTTTTGTTATCCTTCGCGTCCACTGTCATCTTTTTTCCTCATTTTCCTCCTCCTCCTGTTTTTTTTCTTTTCTTCTCCCTCTGATTCTTCCCCTTAATTGTCTTCCTCATTTCCTCCTCCCTCGCCTCCACCGCCATTTCTTTTCGATTCATGTCTCATTCTCCTTCTCTTATTTATCTTTCTTTTCATTGTAGCTGTCGCCTTATTCTCTCATTTTCTCTCCTCCTCCTCCTCCTCTTCTTTCTTCTTCACCTCCTCCTCTTCCTCCTCCTCCTCCTCCTCCTCTCATTTTATTCTCCTTCATTTTTTTTTTTACTCGCTTTAGTCTCACATTTTTCACTTCCTCTTCTTCCTCCTCATTCTTCTCCTCCTCCTCCTCCTCCTCCTCCTCCTCCTCTTCGTTGCTCTTGTCTCTCTCTCATCTTATTCCACTCTTTCTCCTCCTCCTCCTCCTCCTCCTTATCATCATTGTCATGTGCCTCCTCCTCCTTTTCCTCCTCCTCCTCCTCCTTCTCCTCCTACTCATCTTCCTTCTCCTCCTTATCCTCGTTTTTCTCTTCGCTATTCTTGTCTTCTTAGCTTATTCCACTTTTCTTCCTCCTCCTCCTCCTCCTCCTCCTACTCATCTTCCTTCTCCTCCTTATCCTCGTTTTTCTCTTCGCTATTCTTGTCTTCTTAGCTTATTCCACTTTTCTTCCTCCTCCTCCTCCTCTTCCTTGTCCTCCTTATCCTCGTTTTTCTCTTCGCTATTCTTGTCTTCTTAGCTTATTCCACTTTTCTTCCTCCTCCTCCGCCCCTCCTCTTCCCCTACCTCCTCTTCCTGGATCAGTTCTTCATTCAAATAATTCTCTAACCTAATTTTTTGTTGTATCTATCGTCACTCTCTCGCCCTTCCTTACCCTTCCACTCGATAACATTTTGGGGCGGCCCTTTTTGTTGGTATTTTTTCCTTCCCTTCACGGCGGCTGAGGCATAATGGATCTAATGGCTGCCGCTCATCCGCCTAATGGCACGCCTTCCTTACGCGCCTCCTCAAGTAAGTAAGTAGGTAAGTAAGTAGGTAGTAAGTATAAGTAAGTAGGTAGTAAGTATAAGTAGGTGAGTAAGTAAGTGAAGAAGGAAGGGAGGGAGGGAAGGAGGGAGGGAGGGAGGGAGTAAGTCTGTCTGTCTGTCTGTCTGTCTGTCTGTCTGTCTGTCTCTCTCTCTCTCTCTCTCTCTCTCTCTCTCTCTCTCTCTCTCTCTCTCTCTCTCTCTCTCTCTCTCTCTCTCTCTCTCTCTCAAAACATTATATTCATATTATAATCTCATTACGCTGTTATATTCTTTTCGCCCTCTCTCTCTCTCTCTCTCTCTCTCTCTCTCTCTCTCTCTCTCTCTCTCTCTCTCTCTCTCTCTCTCTCTCTCTCTCTCTCTCTCTCTCTCTCTCTTTATTATTCTTATTTATACGTCTCGTTAGTCTTACTCTTTTTCTCTCCTTATTACTTCTCTCCTCCTTTACTTCCCTCCTCCTCTTCCTCGTTCTTCTCTCCTCCCTTCCCTCTGCTCTTTATCTTAACATTATCAGTAGTCACAAAGTTTTTTCACGTTTAGATCTGTTCACCCTCCTTCCTATCTCTCTCCTTCTTCCTCTTTCTTTATCTTATTTTCACATATTTTCTCTTATTTTCTCCTTTCTCTTCCTCTGTTTCTGTTCTCCTTCTTCTTTCCCTGTTACCTCTTTCTCCTCTTCTTATACTTTTTTAACGTTTTTTCTCTGTTTCTGTCCACCTTCCTTTCTTGTCCCTCTTCATCCTCTTGTTTTCCTTTATTTTCACAACTTTCATTTTCTTTTCCTCTTTTTCTCTTCCTCTGTTTCTGTCCTTCCTTTCTTTTACCTCTTCATCCTCTTGTTTTCCTTTATTTTTACAATTTTCATCTTCTTTTCCTCTTTTCTCTTCCCCGTTTGCCCTCCCTATTTCCTCTACCTTTTCCTCCTCTTCTTCTCTCTTCCTCTCTTCCCTGTTAGCCACGTCCCTTGCTTGCCCTGGTACATTATTCTCCTCTCTCCTTGTCTCCTCTCTCCTTCTCCTTTTTCTTCCCTCTTCTCCTTCCCTCTCTCTCGTTCTTTATCTGTCAAACCTTTTTAGCACTGCAATCTGTTCCTCGTCTCCCTGTTTTCATTTCTCGTTTCACTAACATAATTTACACCTTTTTTCCCCTTCTTCTTCCTCCTCCTCTCCCTCATTTATCTGTGTTCCTGGTCATCTTCTACCCTATACCCGCGTTCCCTTTTCTTCAACTTTCTGTGTTTTCGATTTTTCTTCTTTCTCCCTTTTTCCTTACGCCCTTCTTCTGTCTCCCTGTATCTCATCTATTTGTGTTTGTCTCTATTCCTTCTTTCTTTTTTGTCTCCTCTCGTTCTTTATCTTCATTTCCTCCCTTCCTTTCTTTCCTCTCCTGTATCTTTTTATCTTTTTTTCTTCGTTTCTGTCTTCTTTTTCTTTCTTCTCCTTCTTCTTCTCTTTCTCTTCCCATCTATTTGTGTTTATATCTCTATTCTTTCTTGTTTCCATTCTTCCTTCTTGCTTTTGTCTCCTCTCGTTCTTTCCTCCTTTTCCTCCCTTCCTTCTTCCCTCTCCTGTATCTGTTTTTCCCATTTTTTTCTTCGTTTCTCTGTCTCCTCTTTTTCTTTCTTCTCCTTCTTCTTCTTCTTCCTCTTCCCTATCTCCTCCTCCTCCTCCTCCTCCTTCAACGACTCCTGCTCATCCAATTGCTTCCTTCCCTCCCTCCTTCCTTATGTTGCTAATCCTCCTTTCTTCTTTTCTCTTTCTCTGCTGTTCTCCTTCCTCCTTCCTCCTCTTCCCTCTCTCCTCCTTCCCCTGTTCTTCCATCTGTTTCCTTCCCTCCTTCCTTATGTTGCTAATCCTCCTTTCTTCTTTTCTCTTTATTTGCTGTTCTCCTTCCTCCTCTTCCCTCTCTCCTCCTCCTTCTCCTTTTACTGTTCCCTTCCTTCCTTTCTTTCTCATCCCAGCCATCCTCATCCTCCACCAGTCTCCTTCCTTTTCTCCTCCTTCCTCTTCTTCCCTTCCTTCTTCCTCTTCCTTTCTTATCCGGATTAAACTACTCTTCCTTCCTTCCTTCCCTAACTTCGCCTCTCCTCCTCCTCCTCCTCCTGCTTCTCTTACGCTGCTCTCCTCTCTTCTTCCTTCCCTGCTTCCTCGCCTTCTGCTGTTGCGTCCTCCCCTTCACGTTCCTCCTACTCTGTTCCTTCCTTCCTTCCTTCCTTCCTTCCTTACTCGCGGATCACCACTGTTTCCTTTCTTCCCTCCTCTTCTCATTCTCCTTCTGCTCATCTTACTCTCCTTCCGCCTTCCTTCCTTCCTCCCTCCTTCGTTTCCTTCCCTTCTTCCTTCCTCCTTTCTCCTCTTCCTTTGGCTCTTGCTGTTCCCCTATCTGTTTGCTTCGCATCTTCTTTCTCTCAAACTTCCTCCTCCTTCGCTTCCTCCTTCCTCCGTCTTCCTCCTTTGGCTTCAAGTACTCTATTGCCTTCCTTTCCTTCCTCCCTTTCCTCCTTCTCTTCTTAATCTGCTTCCCTCCTTTCTTCCTTCTCTACCTCCTCGCCCTCTACTGTTGCTTCCTCCCCTCCACATTCCTCCTTTTCTTTGGGCTTCCTTTACTGTTCCTTCCTTTCCTACTTACTCGCGCTCCCCCATGCACTGTTTCCTTTCTTCTCTCCTCTTTCTCTCTTCCTCCTTCTGCTCCTATTAATCTGCTTCCCTCCTTTCTTCCTCCCCTACTTCCTCGTCTTCTGCTGCTGCTTCTTCCTTCTTCTAATCCACTTATTCTCCTCCCCCTCCTCGCCCTCTGCCGTTCCTTCCTCTCCTCCACCTTGCTTGCTTTCCCCCGCCGCCTCACCTGCCGTTCATAAAGCCGCCGCTCAGGTGTTCACGGTCACAACTCCTCTCCGGGAACCAATATTAAGACAGACGCACCACCGCCACCACCACCACCACCATCACCTACACCACCACCAATAACAACAACAATCCTCAACGTCTTCTTCTCCTCCTCCTCCTCCTCCTTCTCCTTCTTTTTCTTCCGTTTCCTCTTTCTTCTAAGTCTTCTTACTTGTCTTGTTCTTTTTTCTCTTCTTCTTCTTCTTCTTCTTCTTCTTCTTCTTCTTCTTCCTCCTCCTCTTCACCGCCTTTGTCCCATCATCACTTCACTGCCTCTTCATCTTCATCGTCTCTTAACTTCATCTTTATCCCAAAACGACAAGTCTTCCTTAGCCCCTTCTTCGTCATCTTCACTTCATGGTCCCGTCACTCAACCTTCCTTCCTTACCCACATGTTCTGGAGGGCTGGGAAATTCATGTTGGTTTTCTCCTCCTCCTTTTCCTCTTCTTCTTCTCCTCCGTCTCCTCCGCCTCCTCCTCTTACATGACCTTCTCACCTTTCTCGTCTTTTTTCCTCTTCCTTCTCCTGTTTCTCCTCTGTAACCTCGTTCTCTTTTTCTTTTCCTTCTTCTTTTTTTCTCCTTCTCCTCTTCCTATTTCATGTCCTGTTTTCCTCTTTTTCTTCTTTTCCTCCTCGTTCTTCTCTTTCTCCTCGGTAACCTATTCTTCTTCTTCCTCTTCCTTCTCCTCCTCCGAGTCTTCCTTTCTTTTATTTTCGTCTGTGTTTTCTCCTCATTCTCCTGTTTGTCCTCTGTAACCTCCTCCTCCTTCTCCCAGTCCTGCTCTCCTCTTTGCCTCGTCCTTTTCCACCTCCTCCTCCTCCACCTCCTCTTCCTACAAGTCCTGCTCTCCTCTTTTCCTCCACCTCCTCCTCCTCCTCCTTCTCCAAGTCCTGCTCTCCTCTTTGCTTCGTCCTTTTCCTCCTCGTTATTCTGTTTCCTCCTCTGTAATTCAAGCTTCATTGGTGATTTCCTCTTCCTCTTCCTCCTCCTCCTCCTCCTCCTCCTCGTTGCCATTTTTAGTCCTGCCTCTCTTCCTTTCATCTCTTTCTGGCAACAAGTGTTTTCTCTCTTTATTTGTTTTCTTTCTCCCTCTCTTTTATTTTTATCTATGTCATCTTGTTTTTGTTTACTATGTCTTCATTACTTTTCTGAATTACTTGTCGCCACAGTTTATTACTGTTTACTTATCACTAGAGTTTTGTTATTGTTTATTTCTTGAATACTTCTTGAAAGTATTCATGAATACTTTTCATTGAAAAATACCTTCTTGGCGTGGCTGGGTGCAGCACTGTTCTAAAGTTATGCAACAGTAACCTGAGCTCATGAACCTTTACTATACACGACCATCACACGTCCGCCCAGAAGGAGTAGATTATTCGCAGAATACGAATACTTTTCCCTTGTATTCGAACACGAATGAGAATATTTTGATTCCTATCAATAATTATTCGAATACGAATACACCCAAATACGGTATTCGAATACGAATACCGAATACGAATACGAATACACCCAAATATGGTATTCGAATGTATTCGAATACGAATACCGAATACGAATACGAATACACCCAAATATGGTATTCGAATGTATTCGAATACGAATACCGAATACGAATACTCCATCCCCGGCCGTGTGCTCCCCCGTGTTGCTCCCATCTCGCCTTCTCGCCTCCTCCTCGCAGAAACAGAAATGAGCCAACGTTAAGTTACGCCAGACGAGAAAAAGACTTACAGACACAAAGGAAGAGAAAGGAGCCGGACAAGTAGAAATAAATACATCCCGAAAAACATAAAAGAAGAGGAGAGTAAAAAGGTTTAAAATACATATACGAACGGTGTAAATATTCTGAACTAATTACAATGTCTCGTAAGTTTATGCGCATGACAGGAAGTGGGGAAAAAATCTTGTAATAACATTTTCTTTTCCTTTTTTCTTCACGTCACACGGCAAACTTTGGGGTGTGGGGCGGCGCACACACACGCACACACACGCGCGCGCACACACACACACACACACACACACACACACACACACACACAGTTAAGTGTTGTGGAGTAATTGCAAATCTCTAACCAATAAATTTTGTGAATAGCTTTATCGCGGAAAATTGGCTTGAAAGGTAAACGAGACTTTCCTCACCACCACCACCTCCATCATCATCACCACCACCACCACCTCCATCACCACCACCACCACCACCTCCATCACCACCACCACCACCTCCATCACCACCACCACCACCACCACCACCACCTCCATCACCACCACCACTACTACCAATAGAACCACCACTACCACCACCATAACTTACATCATCACCACCACTACAACCACCACCACTACCAATATCACTAACACCACTAATAGAACCACCACCACCACGACCACCACCACCACCACCACCTCCATCACTACCACCACCACCACCACCACCACTATCACCACCGCCCCCACCACTACTACCATCACCACCACCCCCACCACCACCTAATCTCCTTAATATTTTGTCAATGTTTTTTGTGTTAATTTTTTCTTCATATTTATTATCAGCTAATCTATTCCTCTATTACTGCTTGCTTAGAATTCTTTTACTTGCATTTTATTTAGTTATTTTGTATCTTTATCAATTATTTTTTGGTTTAGCTCAGTGTTCGTCGTTTTGGGTTCAAGCATTCAATAATTCTACTTTTTTATTAACTATTTTTTTTTTATCTGCTAAGCTCTTCATTCCTTCGCGTGAACTCAACATTCCCTCCGCTCAAAGTCGTGCACCTGTTTTTTTATTCAAGTTTATTAAATTTATCCTTTCGTCTAACTCAGTATTTACTTCATCCTGTTCATTTCCTTCCCGCGAACTCTGCATTCCCTCCGTTCAAATCCGTGCCCTTGTTTATATATTCAAGTTTATTAAATTTATCCTTTCGTCTAACTCAGGATTTACTTCATCCTGTTCATTTCCTTCCCGCGAACTCTGCATTCCCTCCGTTCAAATCCGTGCCCTTGTTTATTAAATTTATCCTTTCGTCTAACTCAGGATTTGCTTCATCCTGTTCATTTCCTTCCCGCGAACTCTGCATTCCCTCCGTTCAAATCCGTGCCTTTGTTTATTTATTGAAGTTTATTAAATTTATCCTTTCGTCTAACTCAGGATTTGCTTCATCCTGTTGTGCCCTTGTTTATTTATTGAAGTTTATTAAATTTATCCTTTCGTCTAACTCAGGATTTGCTTCATCCTGTTCACTTCCTTCCCGTGAACTCTGCATTCCCGCGGTCAAGGCTGCACATAACGTCCTTTCTTTAGACATTTCCAATACTTTTACTTCTTCTTCCGTCTCCACATTTTCTGTATTTTGTTCATTTCTTTCCCGTGAACTCTCGGGTCATAATTTTAAACATTTCACCGCCCAAGAACACACACACACACACATACACACACAGACACACACACGTCAAGGCCTTAGTGGGAGTTGCAAGCAATTCCACGGGTACTTTTATGGCCCTGGTGGTAGTGTGACAAGGCTTCTGCACCCTAAAAATACACTCATGAGCACATTTGACAAGTCTTTCGTGGGAGTTGAGAGCCTTTCCCTTAGTATTATGACCCTGGTGGTGGTGATAGTTTGACACAGCCTCTGCACCATGAGCGTGAAAATACACTCATGAAGACCCTATTGACCTCCTTTTCGGCTTATGGAGACAGATGATGTGAGAGCCGAAAGCGTGTGAGTATACTGAACTGTTCCCTGCTACCCATTTCCACCGACCTTACATTCCCATGGTACAAACCTCTCAATATACGACCATGGTTTCTTTAGTATCTCTCTGAACACTCCCCATGAACTCTCTCTCACTCTTTCTCTTTCTTCCCCCGGTCCGAAGCTGCATATTTACGTCGCTTCCATGTGATTTATTCCCTTAATGTTCTGCCCCTTCTCGCGCACTCTCTCCGCCCTCTGTTCAAAGCCGGGAGTTTATGACACGAAATTGATTCCTTTAAGCTGCTCCTGCATGGCTTTTCCCTCCCTCCCACGGCTGCCCCTTGTGTGTGTGTGTGTGTGTGTGTGTGTGTGTGTGTGTGTGTGTGTGTGTTTACTGCAGTACCGAAGCGCCTTTCAAGATAGCTAAGATAAACAGATAGCCTGAGAGATAGATATAGATAAGGATAGATAGATAGATAAAAAGATGGATAGAAAATAGACTATATGCATTTTTCTGTCTTTCTGCTCTTCCTCCTCCTCCTCCTCTTCCTCCTTCTTCTCCTCTTCCTCCTCCTCGTATATTACAAGAGCTACATTACAAAGAGCGAAGGTTATATGTATTTTGTCTGTCCTCCTCCTCTTCTTCTTCCTCCTCCTCCTCCTCCTCCTCCTCTTCCTCGCCTATTAGTCCTATTCCCTGACTTATGGTAATTGCTTCCGTGGCGCCCCCCCTCTCTCTCTCTCTCTCTCTCTCTCTCTCTCTCTCTCTCTCTCTCTCTCTCTCTCTCTCTCACGTTGTTGTTCTTTATTACGCGAACTAACAATAATGACAGCACACACACACACACACGCACACACACACACACACGCACACACACACACACACACACACACACACACACACACACACACACACACACACACACACACACACACACACACACACACACACACACACGCACACACACGCACGCACACACAAAATTGCCACTAGATTACCACTTTTTCCACCTCTGTGACGCAATTTGCAATATCCTGGTTCTTATTTTTGGTCCTTAATGAGATTTCGGCTTAATTTATCATCACACGACCTGCTTACTAGGACTGACTCTCTCTCTCTCTCTCTCTCTCTCTCTCTCTCTCTCTCTCTCTCTCTCTCTCTCTCTCTCTCTCTCTCTCTCTCTCTCTCTCCAAACACATTTCATATTTTCTTGACACTTTTTTTACTCCTCCTCTCCCTCTTACTTTCTCTTTTCTCTCCTCCTCCTCCTCCTCCTCCTTTTTCCCTTTTCTTTCATGACCGCTCCTCCTCCTCCTCCTTCCTCCACCTCTTCCGATCCTGACTCCTCCATCTCCTCTTCCTCCTCCTTCCTCCACCTCTTCCTTTTTGCTCTCTCTCCTTCTCTCCCCTCTCTCTCTTCTTCCCTTCCCTCTCTCCCTCCTCCTCCTCCTCCTCCTCCTCTTTCAACACTCCGACCCTCTGCCTCACTTCCTTTTATTAATCAAGAGTGCAAGAAGAGGAGGAGGAGGAGGATTAAGGGAGGAGGTACAGAAGGAGGAAGAGGAGGGACAGTATAAGAGGAGGAGGTACAGAAGGAGGAAGAGGAAGGACTGTATAGGAGAGCCCGCTTCCTTCCTTCCTTCCTTCCTTCCTTCCTGGGTGACTTTAACACTCCCTTCCCTCCCTCGCTCCTTCCCTCCTCTTCCCTATAAGTAGTCTCCATTACCTTAAGCACCCCATCACTTCTTACACTTGGCCAACCCATTCCTTTCCTCCCTTCTCCTTGTACCTGTCTTTCTTTCCTCTCCTCCTTCACCTCTCATTTCCCTGTCTTTATCTCGTTCATCTCTTGTCCTTCCATCCCTTCCTTTCCCATCTTCTTCTCCTCCCCTTCCTTTCCCTCCCCTCTGCTTCTCCTCCCCCCCCGTCCTTTACCTGGACCCCCTATTTTCCTTCCTTTTTTCTGCTCCCTTCTTCCTTTGCTTCCCTTCCTTTCCCATCTTCTTCTCCTCCCCCCCTTCCTTTTCCTGCCATCTTGACAACCTTATTTCTTTCCTCCTAATTTCTTTCCTCTTTTCTTCTTCTTGCTCTCCTTTCCTTCCCTTCCTTTCCCCTCTTCTTCCCCCCCCCCTTTCCTTTCCTTGCCCTCTTCCCCCCCCCCCTCCTTTCCCTGCCCTCTTCTTGACCTCCTAATTTCTGTCCTCTTTTCTTCTCCCTGCCCTCCTCTCCTTCCCTCTCTTCTACTTATCCCCTTCCTTCTTTTCCCTATCTTCTTCTCTTAGTCTAATATCATTCTCCTTCTCTACTCTTTGTCTCCCATTCTTTCTTCTTCTTCTTGTTCCCCTCTTTCTTCATTCTCTTCTGCTTGCCCCCTCCCTTTTCTGCCCTATCTACTCTTTGCCTCTTATTCCCTTCCTCTCTTCTCATGGTTTAGTCTCTTTCCTTCCCTCCCTTCTTCTTGCCCTTCCCAACTTCCTACTATTCCTTCTTCTCCTCCTTGCCCTTCCTTCCCTTCTTCCCTTTGTCCCTTCTCGCCCTTTCCTTCTATCTCTTCTCCTTGCCTCCCCACTTCCCTTTCTTCTCTTCCTATCTTTGCTTCCTCTCTTCCTTTCTTTCCCTCTTTTCTTGCTCCCAACAATCCCTTCTCTCCCTTCTTCTCTTCGTCCTTTCCCCTTTCCTTTTTTATCTTTTTCTTTCTGCTTCTTTCTTTCCTCTCTCCTACTGACCTCCTCCCTTCCCTTTCCTCCCTTCTTCTCTTCGTCCCGTCCCCCTCCCTACCTTTCCTCCCTTCTTCTCTTCGTCCCGCCCCCCTCCCTCCCTCCCTCCCTTTCCTCCCTCCTTCATTTCCTCCCAAGAGCACGAGAGTAAATATACAAACACAAAAACAATTCCCTTTTGAAATGCACTCCAACACACACACACACACACACACACACACACACACACACACACACACACACACTTGTAAGCTAGGAACAATGGAAATGGAGAGAGAGAGTGAGAGAGAGAGAGAGAGAGAGAGAGAGAGAGAGAGAGAGAGAGAGAGAATAATTAGGTCATTTCCCGTGTGAATATTTGTGTATGCAATTAACTATTCTCTCTCTCTCTCTCTCTCTCTCTTCACCTTCAAAAGTCTCGCCTAAGAAGCTTTCAAATGCACTGCAGCTTCAATTCCCGTTTTCTTTGCCTTTACTTACATTAGGGGGGACTGTTCTATTATTATTTTGAGGGCACACGTTTTTACTTTTTATTCTATTTCCTTTCAGAATGATATGAATGGAGAGGCTTTCTATGGAGGGCTTTGTAGTGCTCTCTCTCTCTCTCACTCTCTCTCTCTCTCTCTCTCTCTCTCTCTCTCTCTCTCTCTCTCTCTCTCTCTGTGTGTGTGTGTGTGTGTGTGTGTGTGGTAATGGAATGAGTTGATGGTGGTCTGTGGAATGTTGACAGAGGCAGCCTTTTACCTCCACCACCACCACCACCAACAACAACAACAACACCACCACCACCACCACCTCCACCACGGTCTCATGCATACCTTTCCTCAGTGACGGCGGCATTCACAACTTTTCTTATGTACATGTCTCATAATTCACAACTTTTAAGCGTGAAATAACCGCAGAGATACATGTTGAGTGTACTGAGAATGATAATGATAATGATGATGATGATGATGATGATGATAAGGATGCACAGTAATATGGATCTACTAAACACCATTACCAACTTAAGAATCACTGTGTGTGTACATTATTTTGCACCATCCTTTCTCCTCCCTCTCTTCTCCTTTCCTCTCTTTTTTTTTTTTTTGCAGTAAAGGAAACAGCTGATGGAAAAAATAACGATAATAATAATGACAAAAAAGCCCTCAAATCACCGCTCCTATAAGAGAGTTAAGAGAAGCGGCCAAAAGAGAGGTCAATTTCGGGATCAATGTCAGTACAGGCTTTCGAAATAGGTTCAAAGGACAATGTAAAGCTCTAAGCCACGTTATAAGTGTACGTCTACATAAACAAACTCAGTTACAAAGCTCATGGGAAAAAAAAAACGAAAATAATAATGAAAAAAAGCCCTCAAATCACCGCTCCTAGAAGAAAAAGAGTTAAGAGAAGTGGCCACAAGAGAGGTCAATTTCGGGATCAGTGTCAGTACAGGCTTTCGAAATAGGTTCAAAGGACGATGAAAAGCTCTAAGCCACGTTATAAGTGTACGTCTACATAAACAAACTCAATTACAAAGCGACAAACATCAGCAACACTACCCGTACGTTCAGCAGCAAGGTGGCCGCGAGACATGTAGCACAGTGTTGTTGGTGGTGTTGCAAGACGGGCCGATTTACGAGCAACAAGAGACCCAAAGTGCCGAGAGGAAAGGGAAACGTGGCGAGGGGGCTGGACGCTGTGTGTGTGTGTGTGTGTGTGTGGTGACGCGTTCATGTGCCAACAGCCGCAGATTTACGAGCCGCCAGAGTACCGAGAGGGAAAAAAGGAGGCAGTTACTGTGGCATTGGTGAGGGAGGAGGAAAGAAAGGACGGGAAAGAAGGGCTGTTACTGTGTTATTGGTGAAGGAGGAGGAAAGAGAGGACGAGAAAGAAAGGCTGTTAAGAGAGGAAGGGAAAGGGGGACGTGTCTGTGGCAATGGTGAGAGAGGAGGAAAGAAAGGACAGGAAAGAAAGGCTGTTAAGAGAGGAAGGCAAAGGAGGACGTTACTGTTGGATTGGTGAAGGAGGAGGCAAGAGAGAAGGCGAAGGAGGGCCGTTACTGAAGCATTGGTGAGAGAGGAGAAAAGAGGGAAAGAAAGGGTATCATATTTAAGTATTCGCAATGGCTAGAAATAATTAGTAAAACACACGGAGAGCGAAGGACCAAGGGGAGTGTTTCCTTTCAAGTGCCTGTTACGTGTAATTCACCACGGTCTGATCTCGTTCTGAACTCGCGATTACCCAGCCAGCACCCTCCATGAATGAGCTATGAAGGTGTGTGTGTGTGTGTGTGTGTGTGTGTGTGTGTAAATGAGCCCCATATACGTTTAAAACACAAACATATAGACATGCTTATCAATAACTCAACAACCGAGGCTCGCAAACCAGCCTTGAGGGACTCCAAAGTTCCTCTCCTCCTCCAAAACACGCCACACTGCATTTCTCAAAGTTTATATCACACAGCATAATATTAACTATCAACAAATTAACAACGGGGCTTCAAAACTTTGCCTTCCAACACCCCGCCACACTGCATTCCTCGAGGTTATAGCATACAGTATAATATTAAGTAACTATAAATATCAACAAATTAACTGCCGGGGCTTCAAAACTAAACTTGAGATACTCCAATGTTCCTCTCTATGCTTATCTTTGCCTTCCAACACCCCGCCACACTGCATTCCTCAAGGTTATATCACAGCACAATATTAACTAAAACTCAACAAACCAACAATCACGGGGCATCAAAATCAACCTTGAGGTACAACAATGCCCTATCTTTCACCCCCCTTCACCTCCAACACCCTGCCCTGCCACGCTGCATTCCTCGAAGACCTCACACACAGCACAATATTAACTAAAACGATCAATAAGTAAACAACTATGGCTCAGGAACCAACCTTGAGGGACCCCGATGCTCCTCTCGTCATCGTCCTTCCCTTCCGTGACTCTAGAACACCTCGAGGGTATGTCAATCACCACAAAACCAACGTGATAATAAAAACTAATCCTGACACGCGCGAGTGAGGCGGAACGGAGGAGGAGCAGGAACGACACCTTGTTTCACGCACGCGCCCAGACCTGCGCCTCGGTTGTCAGGTGTCACTTCCTACTCCGTCTTTTGATCGGTATATACTGGCATGATATTAACAATCGGCCAAAAAACTGGTGCCAACTTCTCGCTTTCTTAGTTGCAAGGCAGTGAGCAGTGCACGGGCTCCCCGAAAGTGCTTTATTGCGCGCATGGGTGAGGTGAGATTATGCACTTGAAATATCGCGGAGGCGGCGAGCAGCAAAAATGATATGAGCAACGTTGCTGGCGTCACTCGCATAGCTTAATGTGAGTGCATAGCGGCCACGCAATCATTACTGTAATGTGTTTATTGATTGTTTATGAACTCACAACCAGTGTGTTAAATGCACGGACGAGTTATTATGTGAGAACGAAGGGGATGAAAGACAAGGGGAGGGAAGGAAGGGAGGGGGGGGGGATTCGGTCGACGTACTTGCGTGTGTGTGTGTGTGTGTGTGTGTGTGTGTGTGTGTGTGTGTGTTACGTACATGATCACTACTAAACGTTCACACACACGCACACACACACACACACACATGCTGTATAAAATAACTACTACCATCATTCTTATTTTCACAGCGGGACGTGAAGGGAATATTTTCTTTACAGTCTCTCTTTTATCACGTGTAACATTGTTCCTCTCCTGTTACCCAGACTCTTTCTTCCCTTTCCTACAATCTATTCCACTCTCTTCCTCCTTACTCTTTCCTTCTTCCTTCCCTTCCGAGCCTTCTATCTTTTCTTCTGACTCTTTCCTCCTTCTCTCCTTCCTTCCCTTATCCTTCCCTGCCTCTTCCTTCCTCTCCATTCCCTCCATCCTACCTTCCACCAGTTTCCCTTCCTTGTCCCCTTCCTTCCTTTCTTCCTCCCTAATCTTTCCCTATTCCTTTTGTTTTCTCCCCCTTACTCTCCTTCCTTTCCCTTCCCCTTCCCTCCTCCTTCCTTCCACCCACTTCCCTCCCTACTTCCTTTCATTTGTCCTTCCGTAATTCCTTCCTTCCTCCCCCTTCACTTCTCCTCTCTCCTCCTTCCTTCTCTTCCCGCCTTCCTTCCTTCTTCAATCGGCTATATCGTTACTGTTCTCTGCCTGTTTCCTCCTTCCTCTCATCTCTAACCGTCTCTCCTCTTTCCTCCTTCCTCCTCCCTCTTTCCTTCCTCATTCCCTTCCTCCTTTGTCCTAAACGATGTATACGTATGAAGCTCAGAGCCTTAAGAGGAGGAGGAGGAGTAGGAGAGAAGCAGAAGGAAATGAAGTGTTATGAAATTCTCTCTCTCTCTCTCTCTCTCTCTCTCTCTCTCTCTCTCTCTCTCTCTCTCTCTCTCTCTCGACGGAAGATAATGAAGTGAATATTTCCTTGTTTCGTAAAGTGTCACCACAACACACACACACACACACACACACACACACACACACTAACCAACACCATCACCATTCCTCCTCTCCTTCGTTCTGTTAGTAATCTTATCTGCATGGTCAGCTCCTTCCTCCTTTCCTTCCTTCCTTCCTTCCTTAATTCCGCCTTTCTTCTTTCTTTCCTTTTTTCCTTTTCCTCCATTCCTCTCCCTGTTTTCTTATTTTCTTCCTTCCTTCCTTCTCTCCTTCCTTTTCCTCCATTCCTTTCTGCCTCCTTTCCTTGTTTCCTTCCTTCCTTCCTTCCTCACTTCCTTCTATCCTTCCTTCCTATCTTCATTTTCCAGTTCTTTCTGATAACTTTTCATCGTCTCCTGTATTCTTTCTTCTCTTCTTTCCTTTCGTTCTTTCTTCCTTCTTTTTCCTCTTTATCCTTCTTACTTATTGATCATTTTTTCTTCTCTTTTATCTCCTATCTTCTTCCCTTTCTCTCTTCCTTCGTTTTCTTATTTCAACTTATCTCTCTTCATTTTCTATCTTCCTCCTTCTCTTCCTCTTTCTTAAATTCAATCTGTCTTTCTTGCTATTTTCTTATCCTTCGGCACCTATTTCTCTCCTCCCTCCTCCTCCTCCTCCTCCTCTTCTTATCTGCATTTATCTCATTTCCAGTAATACTTTTCCTCTTCCTCGTTCCCTCCTTTCCTCCACTTTACCATTTTTCTTCCTCGCCATCAGATCAAGCGAAAGAGAAAGATTTGCTCTGTCTCTCTCTCTCTCTCTCTCTCTCTCTCTCTCTCTCTCTCTCTCTCTCTCTCTCTCTCTCTTACCAGTTCGTGCATCGAATATATTTTTCCTTCACATAACACACACACACACACACACACACACACACACACACACACACACTTAATTGGAACTGTTTCGCCGTTTAAGCAATCGAGAGGTAGTATTGGAAGGAAGGGGAAGGGAAGGGGAAGGGAAGGGAAGGAAAGGGTGGGGAAGGAGGGGAAGGAAAGGGAAGGAAGGGATGGGAAGAGAAGGGAAAGGGAAGGAAAGGGAAGGGAAGAGATGGGATTTGAAGGGAAAATATGGGAAGGGAAAGGAAGAGATGGGAAGGAAAGGGAGGGAAGGGATGGGAAGAGAAGGGAAGGGAAGGGAAGGGAAGGGAAGGGAAGGGACGGGTGGGGAAGGAGGGGAAGGGAAGGGGAAGGAAGGGGAAGGGAAGGGGAAAGAAAGGGATGAAAAGAGAAGGGGAAGAGAACGGATCGGAAAGGAAAGGGAAGGGAAGGAAAGGAAAGGGAATGGAATGGAATGGAAGGGAAGGGAACAGAAGGAAAAATACGTAAGAAAGGTAAAGTATGGTAAGGTAAGTTGAACAAAAGTTAGGAAAGGTAAGGTAAGGCAAGGTGAGGTAAGGTAAGGTAAGGTAAGTAAAGTAAGATAAGGGAAGGGAAGGAAATGGAAAGTAAAGGAAGGGCAAGATAACGTAGGGCAAGGCAAGGTAGAGTAAGGCAAGCCAAGGGAAGGCAAGGGAGGAGGGCGGGGCAGGGAAAGGGCCGCTTATCATCTTTTCAGGGCCTGGAAGTGAAACGCAAAAGGAGAAAATTTCTGGCTCAGGGAAAGAGAAAGTGTGGCCTTAATAATGGACGGAGGAAATGAAACTAAAGGAGGGAGGCTGAGGAAGAGAGAAGAGAAAAGAAAGAAAAAGATTAAAAAGAAAAACATGAATAATAAGTATGAAGTAGGGGAGGAAAAACAACAACAAAAGATGAATATAAATTTGAAAAAGAAAGTGTGGCCTCAGTAATGGACGGAGGAAATGAAACTAAAAGAGGAAGGCAGAGGAGGAAGAAGAAATAAGGAAAAAAGATTAAAAAGAAAAAAAAAACATGAATAATAAGTATGAAGTAGGGGAAGAAAAACAACAACAAAAGATGAATATAAATTTGAAAAAGAAAGTGTGGCCTCAGTAATGGACGGAGGAAATGAAACTAAAAGAGGAAGGCAGAGGAGGAAGAAGAAATAAGGAAAAAGATTAAAAAGAAAAACATAATAATAAGTATGAAGTAGAGGAAGAAAAACAACAACAAAAGATGAATATAAGTTTGAAAAAGAAAGTGTGGCCTCAATAATGGACGGAGGAAATTAAACTAAAAGAGGAAGGCTGAGGAAGAGAGAAGAGAAAAGAAAAAGAAAAACATGAATAATGAATATGAAGTAGGGGAAGAAAAAACAACAACAAAAGATGAATATAAGTTTGAAAAAGAAAGTGTGGCCTCAATAATGGACGGAGGAAATTAAACTAAAAGAGGAAGGCTGAGGAAGAGAGAAGAGAAAAGAAAAAGATTAAAAAGAAAAACATGAATAATGAATATGAAGTAGGGGAAGAAAAAACAACAACAAAAGATGAATATAAGTTTGAAAAAGAAAGTGTGGCCTCAGTAATGGACGGAGGAAATGAAACTAAAGGAGGGAGGCCGAGGAAGGAAGAAGAGAAAAGAAAAAGATTAAAAAGAAAAACATAATAATAAGTATGAAGTAGAGGAAGAAAAAACAACAACAAAAGATGAATATAAGTTTGAAAAAGAAAGTGTGGCCTTAATAATGGACGGAGGAAATGAAACTAAAGAAGGGAGGCCGAGGAAGGAAGGAAGAAAAGAAAAAGATTAAAAAGAAAAACATGAACAATAAGTATTTAGTAGGGGAAGAAAACAACAACAAAAGAAGAAAGAATATAAGTATGAAAAAAGAAAAGTATGACTAAAAAGTATAAGAAATAAATATAAGTATGAATAAAATAAACAAATAGAAAATATGAGAGAAAAGAAGAAAGATTCAAAAGAAAAGCATGAATAATAAGTATGAAGTAGAGGAAGAAAAAACAACAACAAAAGAAAAATATGTTTGAAAAAGTAAATGGTGATTAAAACATATAAAAAAATGTATGAATAAAACAAACAAATAGAAAATATGAGAAGTACCAAGGAGCCCTGAACACCTGGAAACATGGAAATGCAGGCAGCAGAAAACGTATTGGCCCATTACGAGGTTGCCCGCTCTGGTGATTTTTTTGTTTTTACAGCAAAGGAGACAGTTCAAGGGCACACACACACAAAAAAAGAAAACAATAATGAAAAAAAGCCCGCTACTTACTGCTCCTAAAAGATTACAGAGTGGCCGAAACAGAGGTCAATTTCGGGAGGAGGGTGGAGGATCTGCTGTTAAGTCATTCCTCATAGGTATAACCCTTAAGGACTCGAATGTATGAAGATGGAATCATTTTTGTAGCACGTCTCTGAGCCCTTTCCAGTAACTCAATGTCCTTCCTGGAACTAGAGGACCAGAACTGTACTGCATATTCGAGGTGCGGTCTTATCATCGGAATATACAAGAATAACATTACCTCTGGAGTTTTACAATTGTAGTTCCTCGCTATGAACCCGGGCAGTGCAGTGCTTTGTATGCTGTAGATCACTATTGATGGAGACTCCAAGATTCAGTTCAGAACTCAGAAGAAGAGGAATAAAAGACAAACAGAAGAAAGAAAGAAGAATAAAGAATTTAATTATAACAAAACCAACAAATAAAATAAGTATACAGAGGTAGAGGAACACACTCAAAGAAGAAGAAAAAGACTAAGAAGAAGAAGAAGACGAAAACGAAGACAAAGAAGAACGACGACAACAACAAAAACAACAACTAAAACAAACGAAGAAAAAAAATAAAACTATATGAAAGAAACGAACAAACTCAAACATACAGAAGTAGCAGCGACTGAACAGCACCCTCGCAAACCACCGCCATCACCACCGCCACCACCACCCCTACCTTCAGGCCGCTCCGCGACACAGGTCTTGGGTTCACGGCGGTTTCACACACACACACACACACACACACACACACACACACACACACACACACACACACACAGCTTCCCGCCCACATGCTTCCCTTGAGTTGTCACACCCCAACACCAACGCCCACAGAAGGAGGAGGAGGAGGAAGAGGAGGAGGAGGAGGAGGAGAAGGAGGAGGAGAAAAGCAATATTAGGAGAAAAAAGGAAAGGCACCAACAGGAAAAAGATAAGAAATAAGAGGAGGAGAAGGAGGAGGAGGAGGAAAATGTGAAAATAGAAGAGAAGCAATAATAAATGGCAAAGGAGAAGGAGCAACAGAAGAAGGTGAGGAGGAGGAGGAGGAGGAGGAGGAGGAGGAGGAGGAGAACAGTAATATTTGGAGAAAATGAGAAGCAGCAATAAGAGAAAGATAAGGAGGAGGAGGAGGAGGAAGTGGAGGAAGAGGAAAAAAAAGATGAAGAAGCAGAGGAAGAAGAAGAGGAAGAAGAAGTGAAGCAAGAATAAAAAGAAATGAAGCAGAGGAAGCAAGAGGAAGGACGGCAGCAATAACAGAGAAAGGAAGAGGAGGAGGAGGAGGAGGAGGAGGAGGAGGAGGCCGCTGGAATGGACTCAGTCTGTTTGTGTTTCCCAGCCTGGAGGAGGAGGAGGAGGAGGAGGAGAAGGGAAACGAGATTATTGGAAGGTCTTATCACGAGTGTTATTGTTGTTGTTATTGTTGATATTATTATTATTATTATTATTATTATTATTATTATTATTATTATTATTATTAGTGTCGTTTTTGCCGTTCTTATTCATCTTCATCTTTTCCCTGTACCTTTTTTCCCTCCTCCTCCTCCTCCTCCTCCTCTTCCTCGTATTATCATTCTTACTTACATTCTTTTTTTTTTCCTCCTCCTCCTTCTCTTATTTTCATTCCTTTATATTGCTTTTGTTTTCCATTATTGTATCGTCTTCATCTCTCTTCTGTTTACTATTTAGTGTTATAATGCCGACTGATCTTATTCCTGTACTTCACCTGCCACATAGCACTTTCAAATTATTTTTATTATTATTATTTACAGCAAAGGAAGCAGCTCAACAGCAAAAAAAATAAAAATCAATGAAAAAAAGCTCGCTAATTACTGCTCCTATATAAAAGAGTAAGGAGGAGTGGCTGAAAGAGTTCATTGTGAAAATACAGATGATGGAAGATTGTTCTAGGGTTTACAAGCGTGAGGGATGAAAGGCGAAGTTAACTCTTGCATAAGGGTTTTTGGACAGTATCGGGATGCTAATTCATTATTATATTATTGGTCCTGATTTCTATTTGACGTTATTTTGTGTCCGTGTTTATTACAGATATTTCTTCTGCATTATTATTTTCGAGTCTCATCAGAGGGATCATTTTCGTGTTTTGCAATTTTGTCTGTCAATGTTTACTTTTGCATCATTAATTTAGCGTCTCATTACCACTGGAATCACTCGAGTATTTTGCTTCCTGGTTTACTAATGTGACTTTTACCTTATTTTCGATTCTTATCCGCGGCATAGCTTCCGTATTTTCACGTTTATATGTAGGTTAAGTTTTCATCGTTGAGGTCCAGTGTAGTTTCGATTTAAGTGATAATTAGATGATAGTAACAACAAGAGGAGGAAGAGGAGGAGGAAGAGAAAGAGGAGGAGGAGGAGAAAGAGAAAACAGGAGCAGAAAAAAAAGAGTAGAATGAAAAGGAACGTTGCTTAATAGTATAATATAGCTTAGGTTTAATTTAGTTCAGGATTTAATGTAGTTTGAAGTATATTTTTCTTCCTTATCTCCATTGTTAACACCTTTCTGGCGTGTTTGGCGAGAGTTTGCGTGAGTGAGTTACAAAGGACGACAGATAAGCTGTGTGTGTGTGTGTGTGTGTGTGTGTGTGTGTGTGTGTGTGTGTGTGTGTGTGTGTGTGTGTGTGTGTGTGTGTGTGTGATTGTGTTCATTCTTTATCTTCTTTCTGCTTTTCTTTCATATTCTCAAGCCGCTCACCACCACCACCACCATCACCACCATCATCATCACCACCACCACCACCATCATTGCGAGATAGATCCAGGAAATACGGGCAAAGGAAGGTAATTGTATGACCATTCCATTACCTCTCTCTCTCTCTCTCTCTCTCTCTCTCTCTCTCTCTCTCTCTCTCTCTCTCTCTCTCTCTCTCTCTCTCTCTCTCTCTCTCTCTCTGATATACAAATTACCAATACACACATCCATCCATTTTCTCATTTATCCATTTCTCTTATTTCCTCTCTACTCATCCATCTATCTGTTTATCTATCTATCTATCTATTTATTTATCTATCTATACCATCATATATGTCTACTCACTGATGTCTTTTTACCTTTTCTAATCTCTAACTTCCATTCACTTATCTATCTCAATGGCCAATGTGACAGAGATGAGCACTGGAGCCACGCGCAGCAACACCCTATGGCCTCAACCTCACCTTCATATATCTCCCTAACCGCCACTTCCCTTCAAGACCCTGGTAGTCTGGAGGTCGCTGTCACTCTTTAAAGGCCTATTGATTCCGCCTTTCCCGCACTGCACTCAGGCTCGGGAATGAGTGATGAGGGACAAATGGCCAGCACGGAAGCGGTGGGAATACACTTCTGCCGCACGGGGAATGGCTGGTCGGGACTGGTCTGGACTGCCGGGGCGTGTGGGTTCGCTCAGCGCCGCACAATGCACGCCTCGCTCCCCTGATTCTGTTTCCTGGAAGTGTTGTCCCTCGGCTTCGTAATCCCGTTGATGTGGACCGTTCGTTGGTGGCCGTCACGCAGGGTCGCACGTAAGTAAATAGACAGGGATGGGTAAGTAGATAAAAGTGAGTAGGTATATGTATAGATAGATAGATGGAGATAATAGAGATAGTAAGTAAGTAAGTAGATAGGATAATAAATAAATTCGTTGGTGGCCGTCACGCTTGGAGACACGTAAGTTAAATAGATAGGAAGATGGGTAAGTAGATAAAACAGTGAGTAAGTATATGTAGATAGATAGATAGATAGAGATAGTAAGTAAGTAGATAGCATAGTAAATAAATTCGTTGGTGGCCGTCACGCTTGGAGACACGTAAGTAAATAGATAGGGATGGGTAAGTAGATAAAAGTGAGTAGATATATGTAGGTAGATAGAAAGATATAGTAAGTAAGTAGATAGGACAGTAAATAAGTTCGTTGGTGGCCGTCACGCAGGGAGCCACGTAAGTAAGTAGATAGAAAGATGGGTAAGTAGATAAAACAGTGAGTAGGTATATGTAGGTAGATAGGTAGATAGTAAACAAGTTAGCAGATAGGATAGTAAGTTAGTAGTAGGAAGATAGGAAAGTAGACAAGCAGATAGATATATAGATGATAGATAAGTGAATAGATAGGAACATAGATAGTTCAATAGAAGGAAGATAAGAAAATAGATAAGCAAGACCACTGAATAGGAATATATGTAGACAGACAAGTAGAGAGAGAGAGATAAATAAAGATAGATATAGATAAATTGATAGATAGATAGATAGATAGATAGATAGAAAGCAGTATAAATTATTCACCCAAAGGAAAACATAAAGTGATGAAAAATGATATTACTTTTCACTGTGAAGAATTAACAATGAAGAAAAATAATAAGACACGCTGAATTAAGAAACAACTAAACCACCACCGCCCAAAAATAACATCTCCGTTACTCTTTCCCCCTTATTCACTCTCTTTCTTCCCGGTTACTCTCTCTCTCTCTCTCTCTCTCTCTCTCTCTCTCTCTCTCTCTCTCTCTCTCTCTCTCTCTCTCTCTCTCTCTTCTTTCTTTTTTCTTTCTTTTCTTTCTTTATCTTTTTCCTCTTTACATACTTTCTTTCTTAACTTCTCTCTCTCTCTCTCTCTCTCTCTCTCTCTCTCTCTCTCTCTCTCTCTCTCTCTCTCTCTCTCTCTCTCTCTCTCTCTCTCTCTCTCTCTCTCTCTCTCTCTCTCATCGTCAAAGGTCAAAACATAAACACCATTACCCCAACACACACTAATCTACATCAACAACATCACCACGAGCCCAGCGAGTGTCAAGCGAAGCCTCTTCACTACGGCAACATATTTCCAGGGAACACGAGGCGGTCAGGCAAAGAAGTACGTAGCCTGCTCTCGTGTGGACGCCGCGAGAGACGGGAACGGGGAACAAACGGAACACGGTGAAAAGAGTGGCGGGGGAGCGGCGAGGCGGTGACTTCAAGCAGGTAGGCAAGCAGACAGGTAAGTAGGTAAGGAAGTAGTTAGGTAGGGACGTAAGTAGGGAGTGTGGGAGTGAGATATTTAGGTAGGAATTTGGGAAGGGAAGCAGACAGACAGATAAGTAGATAGACAGGAAGGTAAGGAGGTAGGCAGGTAGGTAAGTAGGGAGTGAGGGAGTGAGATATTTAGGTAGGTATCTGGGAAGGTAAGCAGACAGACAGATAAGTACTTTTTTTTTTTACATCTCCGTCTATTACGACAGGTAGGCTTGCTTGAGGGGCCTGGATGGTATTCGGCCCCAGCCCGTCATGGCGCAGGCAAGTGTTTATAGTGGAGCCATAGGAAGGTAAGGAGTTAGGCAGGTAGGTAAGTAGGGAGTGAGGGAGTGAGATATTTAGGTATGTATTTGGGAAGGTAAGCAGGCAGGGAGGTAAACACAGATAGGAAGGTAAGGAGGTAGGCAGGTAGGTAAATAGGGAGTGAGGGAGTGAGATATTTAGGTATGTATTTGGGAAGGTAAGCAGGCAGGGAGGTAAGTAGATCGGTAGGTAAGGAGGGAGAAAGGTAGGGAGGTATTAAGGTAGGTGGGTAGTAAGGCAGGCGTGCAGGAAGTCAATAGGCAGGCAAATGGTTGGGGTCGGAGCCTCTAAGCCGGCCAGAAGTTAGCCTTGAGCTGCCGGGCAAACAGAGCTACAGACTGGACGGGAATTACAGCGATGAGCGGGAGGCGAGGACTGGGCAGGGTGGCGGTGGTGGTGGTGGATGAGTAAACATGAGTGGGGGTCTCGCGCCGCCCTCAGCCTCACCGCGACACGCAACACACAAAAGCCGCTACGAACACAGCGCAACGCAACACCTGGGAACGTTTGCCAAGATGAGAATAATGCATTAACCGCGTGGGCTCTCTCTCTCTCTCTCTCTCTCTCTCTCTCTCTCTCTCTCTCTCTCTCTCTCTCTCTCTCTCTCATGCCTTCCTTCCTGCCTGACCATTTATTGGCTTCTCTTCTTCTTCTTCTTCTTCTTCTTCTTCTTCTTCTTCTTCTTCTTCTTCTTCTTCTTCTTCTTCTTCTTCTTCCTCCTCTTCTTCCTCCTCCTCGCTGCATGCCTTTCTCTCCCTCACTCCCTCTCTTTATTCTCCATTACTCTTTCTCTCTAATTCACTCTTTCTTACTCTCCCTCTCTTCCTTCCCGGTTACTCTTTCTCTCTTCTTCTCTCTCCCTTACTCCCTTTTTCTTCTCCCTTACTCTCTCTTTTCTTCGCTTTCCCTCACTCACCCAGATCGCTAATTGTCTCCCTTTCTCCCTCTCTGTTCCTTTGGCTTTCTTTCCCCCCTTTCCTCTTCACCAACATTGTAGTGCGAGAATGGAATAAGCTCCCCCCGTCAGTGGTCCAGTGTAACACGACTGACTCCTTCAAAAATAAGCTCGACCGTCACTTCCTTCAACTTAATATTAACTAGAGTTGAAATGCAGCGTTTTGGAGCCATCTGATTAATGTAGAATCACTTAGGTTTAAGGACAGACCACCTAGTCTGGACCATGGGGTCTGTGTGATCTGATTTTCTATGTAATTCTATGTAAATCTCTCTTCCCTTTTTCTCTCCCTCTCCATTGCTTTCTTATCCTCCATCCTTCGTCTCCCTTATCATCATTTGCCTCCCTCTCCCTTACCCTCCTCTTAACCACTGCCTCCCTCCATCTCCTTTGAACCATCTTTCTCTCTTTTTTCTCCCTTTTTTCCTCCCTGGCAGCACGACACTTCCTTCTCCCTTATTGTCTCCCTTTCTTTACCCTCTCACTCTTTCCCCCTCTCTGTTTCCCCTTCTCATTTTCTCCCTGGCTTGGTAACACACCTCCCTCTCCCTTGCTTTCTCCCTTTTTTTCCTTTTCTTTACCCCCTCACTCTTTTTCCCTCCCTCTCTTTCCCCGCTTTTTTTTCTTCTCTCTCCCTCCTTTCCTCTTTTTTTTTCCTCCCTGGCGAGGCAACATTTCTCCTTCTCCCTTGCTTTATCCATTTCTTCTTCTTTACCCCCTCTTCTCTCTCTCTCTCTCTCTCTCTCTCTCTCTCTCTCTCTCTCTCTCTCTCTCTCTCTCTCTCTCTCTCTCTCTCTCTCTCTCTCTCTCTCTCTCTCTCTCTCTCTCTCTCTCTCTCTCTCTCTCTCTCTCTCTCTCTCTCTCTCTCTCTTTCTCTCTGGCGAGGCAACACATCACCTCCCTCTCCCTTGCTTTCTCCCTTTCTTCCTTTTCTTTACCCTCTCACTCTTTTCCTTTCTTTTTTTCCTTCTCTTTATCTCCCTGGCAACACAACAGCTCCCTCTCGTTCCCCTGACCACAACCTCCTTCCCCCCCTTCTTTCCTCCTTCTTTACACTCTTTTCCCTCTCATTCCCTCCGAGGCGTGGCACCACAACACATAATCCTCCCTCTCTTCTTCCCCCCTTCCCATTCTCTTCCCCTTCCCTCGTGCGTGTCACCAGTACTTTGGGATCAACACAACTCCGTGATTTATGGCCTGTGTCTCGCCGCCGCCCGGACTGTGTGCTAATAGGCGGCCGAGGCGGGACAAGGGCCGTACAGTACCTTGGACTTTCGCGATAACCATTTTTCCTGAGTCACTTTTTGCCTATCATTCTCATTTCCTCGCACACACGTGAACACACATTTGGTAAGGGTTTCGTAAGGTTGTGTCAGTGTTCCCATGGGTAGTTTTATGAGACTGGTAGTTTGACGAGGTTTCTGAACCATGAACGTGAAACACTCATGAGAATCCGACTAATCTCCTTTTTGAGCCTAGTGATCGTTTGACAAGGCTAAGCCCTATATTGTCAGGCATTTCGAGATGTACATACATACCCACATTCGGTAAGTTTTGTGAGGGCCGGCAGCGCCTGAGAACACGGGCCTTGGTGTGTATTATTAGTGTCCAGAAAAAGTGTGGTGGAGCGGACATTGATCCATCGGAATAACTCTATTTGCTTCTTGCTTTATCTTTGTTTTGGCTTTTATCCTTCATATATCTCTTTGTTTTTTTTCTTTTTCCTCTCTCTGCTGACCAAATTTGTGGCGGCGGTGGCTGAGTGGTCAGCGTCAGGACGCAGCAACTAGGAGAACGCAGGGTCGCGTCCCGCCCGCCGCAACAAAACAAACTGGCAATTTTTCAGTCATGCCCCAAGACTACCCACGTGCTGTCCTGAAGAATATCTATCAACCTGGAATCTTGAGTCTTTCTAAAAGAGGATCAAAGATGAGCTGGAGGAGGAGGGGGGGCCAAGCAAGATGGCGCCACTATAAACACTTGCCTGTGCCATAACGGGCTGGGGCCGACCACCAGGTCCCAACAAGAGAGCCTAGTGGTGCCTTAGGAGAAACGTAAAAATAAAGTAAAGAATCTCCTTCGTCTATCTCATTTTTGCTTTCGTCAGCGGCCAGAAAGAAAGAGTGAAGTGATCGGCGGACAGGCAGGCAGGTGGGCAGGTATCTAGGTAGGTAGGTAGGTAGGTAGGTAGGGAGCCTTTACTCATGTCCGCCGCCGATCAGCCAGCGGGTTCCATGTGATTAACTCTTTTTGCCTCGCCTTTTTCTCGTGTCAGTCGGCAAAAAAAAGAAGGAAAAAAAAACTGCGAAGGTCGGCGGATCAGGGAAGCGAACGGGAAAAAGAGAACCGAGTAAACTTTTGTCCATATTAACGGTTTTTGTCCCTTTCTTCTGCCTCGTTAGCAGGACAGGAAAAAGAAACATTGTGCAGCGCTCGGCGAGGGTCGCGGATGAGGGTACACACGGAACGGAAGACTCAACCTTTTTGCCCATTACCTCTGTCTTTATTTCTCTCTCTACTGCTGTCTTTATTCCGTCTTCTCTGGTATCTTTAGTCTGTCTTTACTGGTGTCTTTATCATGTCTTTGCTGCTGTCTTTAATTCTGTCTTTATTGGTGTCTTTACTTCTGTCTTTACTTGTGTTTACTGGTGTCTCTACTGGTGTCTTTACTGATGTATTTACTGATGTCTTTACTGGTGTCCTAATTCTGTCTTTACTGGTGTCTTTACTTCTGTGTTTTCTAGTGTCTTTACTGCCGTCTTTACTGGTGTCTTTACTGCTGTCTTTATTATGTCTTCACTGCTGTTTTTACTGGTGTCTTTACTGCTGTCTTTATTGGTGTCTTTATTATGTCTTCACTGCTGTCTTTACTGGTGTCTTTACTGGTGTCTTTATCTGCTGTCTTTACTGGTGTCTTTACTGCTGTCTTTATTCTGTCTTTACTTCTGTTTACTGGTGTCTTCACTGGTGTCTTTAGTGGAGTCTTTACTGGTGTCTTTATTTGTCTTTACTGGTGTCTTTATTTATGTCTTTACTGCTGTCTTTTCTGGTGTCTTTATTCTAGCTTTACTTCTGGTGGTGCACTTCAATTTTTGCCTCTACTGATATACTTTTCGTCTTTACTTGTGGTTATATAATTATGTCTTTACTTCTGATGAACTTTTGTTTTTATTTCTCCTGATGTCCTTTTGTCTTTACTTATTTTCTATACTTTTACTTTACTCTGTGTTTACTTTACGTTTACTTTTTATTCAATTTTTCTCGCGTTTTTACTTCACGTTCTTTACTTTACCTTACGTTCTCCACTCTGCGTTCTGCCGTTCACTCCTGATATACTTCTGTCTTCAGTTCCTCTAATGTACGTTTGTCTTTTCCTTTCCTGATGTAGTACTTATCCTTATTATTTTTATTATTCCTTTTTCTTTATTAATTATTTTTCTATCCATTTTTGTCTATGTATCTATTTTCGCCGTTATTGTCGCCTCGTTCCATTCTCTTTCGCTTCTCCTATTCACATTCTTCCCACGCTTTCGATATCCATTCCCTTACTTCTCAATATTTGTTTTCATCACTTCATCTTTAGTCACAAGACCCTCCTCGCCTCTTCATAATCTCCTCCTGTCGCCGCTAATAAGTCCCGTAATTACCTTCTTTTATCACTGACTCCCTCCTTCCTCGCCTTCATCACAATCGCTTCTTGTTCTCCTTCATCGTATGCTTTTTTATCTCGTCTCCTCGGCAAACAAAACACACAAGAACCCTGACAATCGATCAACACGCGAACATTTTTTAGGCAGATACATTTAAAGGTCAGTGCGACGGAGATGAGCACCGCAGCCACGCGCAGCTATAACGTATGCACTTAACTTGACTCGTACTTACATCTTTGGGCTGTAAGTAATGGCCCTGTAGTGTGTGTGGCGCTTCTTGTTTTTCTTTGTCTTGCCTACCGAAATAACTTTACTCTTATAACGCTGGACCATCCGTAAGCTTGACCCTGTTCGTGTGAGTTGCAGCCTCTTCCTTCTTTCTTTTGTCTTGCTCACTGATACAACTTTACTCTTACTGAACATCGCTGGACCATCCGTAAGCTTGACCCTGTTCGTGTGAGTTGCAGCCTCTTCCTTCTTTCTTTTGTCTTGCTCACTGATACAACTTTACTCTTACTTACATCGCTGGACCATCCGTAAGTAATGACCTGAACTTTACTCTTATATCGCTGAACCATCCGTAAGCAATGACTCTGTATGTGTGTTGCGGTCTTTTTCTTGTCTTTTCTTTTTGTCTTGCCAACTGAAACAACTTTACTCTTCCTTACAACGCGGGGCTGTAAGTCATGACCTGTAGATGTGTGCTCCGGCGGCCTCTTGCTTCTCTTTTTTTTCTTGCCAACTGAAACAACTTTACTCTTCCTTACAACGCGGGACTGTTAGTAATGGCCTAAAGATGTATGTTCCTGCGGCCTCTTTCTTCTCCTTCATTTTCTCTTTTTGTCTCGCCCACTGAAAGAACTTTTTATCCCCGAGGCCGCAGCTTACCTACCCCGTCCCCCTTCCCCCTCCTTAACGCCTTCTCCTTCAGCGCCTCCTCCTGTACCGTTGCGTAGCCATGCTGGTAAGTTTTCCTGACGTTGGTAATTAGTCAGTCTCTTCCTCCTCCTTCTCCTCCTCTTAATGACTCGCTTCTCTGTATTTGCTTCCTCCGTTTCCACCTCCTCTTCCACCTTCTCTTCCTCCTCCTATACTCGTCTGTCTTTCGTCCTTATCTCTTTTCTTCTGTTTAGCCTTCCATTCACTCCTTCCTTCATCCCTTCAGCACTGCCCTCTACTTCCTCCTCACCGTCTTCCGTCCTCCCTTCCTTCCTTCCCTCATTTTAGTCCTCCGTCTCCTTCTTCTCCTATACTCGTCCATCTTTCGTTCTTATCTCCTTCCTTCAGTTTAACCTTCCATCACGTTCTCCTTCTTTCCTTCTTCCCTTCATCACTGCCCTCCACTTCCTCTTCACCTTCTTCCTTCCTTCGTTTCTTCCTTCCCGTAGTTTATCCTTCCATCTTCCTTCCTTCCTTTTTCTCCTCATCCCTGACCTCCACTTAGTCCTTACCCTTCTTTCCTTCTTCTCTTCCTCTTTCCTTTCCTATCTTCTCTCTCCCTAGCTCTCCATTACCTCTTAAATAACTAACAGTATTTTTTTGTGTACGTGCGTGCGTGTGTGCATGTGCGTGTGCGTGTGTGTGTGTGTGTGTGTGTGTGTGTGTGTGTGTGTGTGTGTGTGTCGTCAATATCCGGACAGTAAAGACATAAGACATTAACCTTACCTTCCTATTATACCTCCTCCTCCTCCTCCTCCTCCTCCTCCTCCTCCTCGTCGTCCAAGACCCCGCAGTAGGGAGGGAGGGAGGTTGAGGTAGGTAAAGATCGTAAGAAAAGTGTATGATGAAAGGGAACAAGAAGAGAGTGTGATGAGGGCGAGGAAGGAGGGAGACAGTGATAAAGAAGGTAATTACTGCACATATTAGCGGCGACAGAAGATAATGAAGGAGGCGAGGGTGGGTGGGTGGGAGTGTTCCGACTAACGAAGAGAGGGACGTAAAAAAAGAAGTATAGAGAGAAGTGAGGGAGTGTCCATCGAAGGAGTGGGAAGAATGTGATGATGAGAAGATTGAAAAAATGATGGAGATGACTAGAAGAATAAAAAAAAAAATACACACGACTAACGATGAGAGGAAGGGACGCAAAAAAAGAAGTATAGAGAGAAGTGAGGGAGTGCCCATCGAAGGAGTGGGAAGAATGTGATGATGAGAAGATTGACAAAAGATGGAGATGACTAGAAGAGTAAAAATAAATACACAGATAAAATTTAATAGAAGAATAAAGAAAAAAGAAGGAAGAAAATTATAAAAAAAAATGGAGATGACTAGAAGAATATAAAAAAAATACACATAAAATTTAATAGAAGAATAAGTAATAAAGAGGGAAGAAAACGATAAAAAGATGGAGAACAGCAAAAAAATATGCAGATAAGAATAAATAGAATAATAATGAATGAAGAATGCAGGAAATGATAAAGAGATGGAGATGACTAGAAGAATAAGAAATAGATACATAAACAAAATAGATATAGGAAGTAATTAATAAAGAAAGAAGGAACTGGAAAAAGATGGAACAATATAAACAGACACAGAAAAAAAAAAACACAGAGAAATAATCAGCAAAGAAAGAAGGCAATGATAAAAAGACGATGACAAGAACAACAAGAACAATGAAAAGAGAAACACGGATAAAAATAAAGAGGAAGAATTGATAAAGAAGGGGATGATAAAAGATGGAACAATATAAACAGACACAGAAAAAAAAACAGGGAAATAACCAGCAAAGAACGAAGGCTATGCTAAAAAAGAAGGATGACAAGAACAATGAAAAGAGAAACACGGATGAAAATAAAGAAGAAGAATTGATAAAGAAGGGGATGATAAAAGTATGTGTGGGAGCAAAGTAAAAATCTGATACAAATGATGAGAAAGAAGGGAAAGAAGACAAATATGACAACACGAGACAAACACAATAGCAACGCAAAAGAAGAGGAAAAATACGAATAAAGAAAGGAATAAAAGGAATGGACTAATTAGAAGCGGGAAGAAGGCAATGGAGAAAACTTAAAATAATGTAAATATCTGAATGAGAGGAATATGATAAAGGGGAATGTGAAGGGAAGAGAAACAGAGGCAGAAATAAACGTAGGAGGAACTGAGGCGACACACACACGCACACGCACACACACACACACACACACACACGCAAACAGTTTAGTGCAGCTTAATTATCAATGTGTGTTTATGGCGCTGATATGAAATGATTATGAAGGTTGAAAAAGCTGGCGACCTCATTATTATTATTATTATTATTATTATTATTATTATTATTATTATTATTATTATCACCGTTATTATCAGTATCCGGGTATGAACAACATCCTCGCACGCTGGAGCAGCTACACGTTCAGCCGGGCTTAGTTAGAAGGCTTATTAACGGACACATACGTACTCGGGTTTAATGTTCATCTCCTATCTATTTCTTGCATATATTCTCCTGCTTTGTCGTTTGGGTTCACTTTCGCGTCTAAGTGGATTTTGTTTAGTTATTTCATTCTTACAGCAGAGGGAGAAGGTCAAGGGTAAACGTAAGCAAAAGAGCCAGCCGTGCACTTCAAGAATAAAGATGCAATACTTCCATTGTGCGAAGACTGGGGCTTTGAGAAGATTGAAAAAAATATGAAAATGACTAAAAGAATAAGAAATAGATACACAAACAAAAATAAATAGAGGAATAATTGATAAAGAAAGAAGGAAATGATGAAGAGATGGAGAAGACTGAACAATATAACTAGATACAGACAGTTTAGTCATGCCCCTCTTGAAATATCTGCTCCTGTAAAGAAAACAGAATGAGACCAGACTGATAAGCTCAATCTCGGCTGGGGAATGAGGGCATGGCTGGGTTATATGGGACTTTAAGAACAATAATAGTTATCATCTCGAGTCGCTGCCGCCGCCTCCACACAGCGTGCCTCCCGTCCCTTACCATCGCAGCAATACCTCTACAGACGCCGCCGCCACGCCCGGAGCCGAGCATTCATTCCCCGTCCATCACGCGGCGCCTCCTTCCATTACTCCGGCGCGGCGGGCCAAGTCCCCATTAGCCCGGCTTCATCAGACGCGCCACTAAGTCATCAGTGGCGGGCGGCGGCAGTAATCTTGTTTCCCGTTGTAAGCAGCGTGCGCCGCCTGCTTCTCGTTATAAGCAGCGCGAAGCTCACTTTAAGCAGCGTGAGGCTCACATTCCCAGCGTGACGCAAATTATTAGCGGCTGCACGCGATGCCTGGCCGGGGAGCAGGGGTGTAGATCGGCACCTCCACCGGCACCACCACGGCCCTGCACGCCCCGCCCCGCCCCGCTCTGTGTTTGTGGGCCCCGCGGGAGCGAGGGACAGCCGCGGCCACGGCCCTCACAGTGATAAGGGTCGTGGCCGGTGCTGGCAGGCGCTAGACGAGGATTTAGGTCGCCACTTTCTCACAGGAAGATAACCAATGGCAGACGGCGGGAGACAAAGTGCTTTCAGTAATGTCAATAGACTTGCAAATGGGCCGTGAGGGTAATGCCTGCTGGACTAACGCGGCGTGAGGAACAGTGAGTGCCCTGGACCGGCGGCTCGGAAAGCTTTTCTGACCCGATGTCCACAAACTCGTTCCACGTCAACCTGACACACACACACACTCATCAGTATTAACAATCTCTGGCCTGCGCTTCAATCTTTAGTGTCACGCACAAAAGATAAAAGAGGATGACTGCACAAACAGTCAAACTATAAGCTGTTTGAGCTTTCAGTTAGCAAACAGTGCAAGAAACAGTGGTAGGAATACACACATTTGTTGGAATTAACTTTATTATTATTATTATTATTATTATTATTATTATTATTATTATTATATTAAGATACTTTTAGGATACTCCCAGGCAGCCGTTTCGATGCCCCTTGAGTGTTTTGAGGCACTACTTTTAGAACTCCTGACCCACACAAAACCCTTCCCGAGCCACCACGCACCACGGAACACGCGCGTGGCTGTGCTGTGTCGGTCATGCGTCGCCGCGCCCACCAACATTCTCATTTCTGGAGCCACGCGCTGCTGGTGGCTCTTAGCGGGACGTTCATCTTGCTGCTGAGCTTGAGTGGGTGGTCCGTGTGTGTCAACAAGCAAACACCGACCACACAGCAAAGACTAGTATGCCACCACCACCGCCGCCAACACCATGGCAACACCCCTTGATCCATATGGAGGTCCTGAGGGCGCCTGCTGTGTCTCTGAAGGGTAAAATAGCAATGTCCTCCGAGGAAAAGAGCAGGACATGATTTTGTGCCGTCTGGAGCAGCTGCATGTTGCCAAGCCAGGGCCGGCTTTGTTCTCCGTCAGCTGTTGTGTCATTTTCCAAGGGTCACCGCCTCGTGTATGGGTCAGAGATGGTGTTCTGCCTCTCTACTGCACAGTGGACAACGTTTAAATTTAAGTCTGATGCATTTCATCCTTTGCATATCCGCGTTTCAAATTCTTTGTAACATCTAGAACAGTGCAAAGACTAATGGCTAATTCTCTTCAACTAAATAAAAGGTCTCCAGGACGCCAGATAGAAGGTCGACGTTGACAGGTTTTCTAGACAGCTTGGATCATCGACCTCGGATAACAAGCGTGATGAGCTGAGCTGCTGACCGCGTCCTGCCCCTTCCCAGCACCAACGGCGGCGACTTGCTAATCGTACTCACACTCCCATAGCTAAACAACATTCACACAGACGCGTTAGTGAAGCAAAAGGGTAATTCAGGAAAACATACAGGAAACAGACAAGAGTTAAGTAATAGTCCATTAAGCCCGATCAAGTGCCCGTTAAGACCTCTAACTAACCCCGACAGAGCGTGTAGCCAATCCAGCGTATGTCTCAGGCTGACCACTGCATCACTCAGCTGTTTATCATTGCGGTTACGCGTCCTTCAAATTGATGAACTGTGCCTTTACTCTTTCCTCCTCCTCCTCCTTCTCCTCCTCCTCCTCCTCCTCCTCAAGCATTCCTCCGAGGTGTGTTTACAGTCTCACGCTATTCCTGGTTGTATTCAGAAGGGAAGTTTGGTCTCCGGTTGGCGGTTTAAGATAGTTATATTTGGACGCCACGCAGTCAACGCCGGATCCGCTGCCCCGACCCTCCCCGCCCTACCCTGCACGGTCCCTCTTGTGTATCGATGGACTCCTGCCTGTCGGGGTGGCGGGGCTGCCTGCGGGCGCCTCGTCAGCCAGCACGACTAAGTGGACGTCGCCGACCTTTTAGTGAGTTAAAAAGAGAGGCTTCCTGCCATTCATCAACCCCCTCCCCCCCTTTATCACGTGCAGGCACAAGCTGACACACCCACACACCTCGGACTATGCCGCAGCCCACACAGCCTCACACAGCCCTTTATATCAAGCTTCAAGAGGGTTAACAGACAAGATTCCTGCCACCCATCACCTGCCCCACGCCTTTCTCGTGCAGACACAAACTGACACACGCACACACCTCACAGACATACAGACTGACAGGCACACCATTACACCTCGTAGTCTCACACAATACACAGCCCTCGCATCCCACCTCACACAGCCCCCCAGAGCCTCTACATATTGCCACATCCTTACATACCCTTCACAGCCTCCCTTGGTCCTTCACACCCTTCCATGGCCCTCCACATCCCCTACAGCAGCCTATACATACTGCCACATCCTTCCACACATTTCAAAGCCTCCCTTGGTCCTCCACACCCTCCCTCAGCAGCTTCCACATATTGCTACATCCTTCCACAGCGTTCCTCGGCCCTCCAAAGCCTCCCACGCCAGCTGTCGTCCCGCACCTCAACACAACGTCCCCCGCTGCGAAATTTTGATGCCGGCGTGACGAGGTTTCCCGCGACACTTTGCGAGATGAAGCGTGAAGCGAAGTGCGGGTTGTGAGTGAGCCTTTGAAACACACACACACACACGCACACGCACACACACACACACACACACACACACACACACACACTCAGATGCATGTGTTTCTGATCAGGACGCGAGGGAAACACTGGACCAAACAGGGAAGACTTGTGCAGGATCGAAGTATCTAGTCCTTCCAGAGTTGTTCGTGCCGCTACAACGCACACGTTAATGGTAGCTGTGTGTGTGTGTGTGTGTGTGTGTGTGTGTGTGTGTGTGTGTGTGTGTGTGTGTGTGTTTAAAAAAAACAACCGTAAATAACAGTAAAAAAAAAAAAAAAAAAAAAAAAAGCTTAAAAGGAATAAGGGTTGTTAATGCCCTCGACCTTGCACGAGGGTAGACTCGCCTCACTACGCCAAGGAAATCCATGAACCTCGGCCTGAAAAATGACCACCCCGACAGCAATGGCCACCAGCGTGTGTGTACCTTGCCATGAAGTACTCCACTCCAGCGCATTATAGAGACAAGCTAGTCTTGCCTCTCGCCTGGGAATTTATTAACCCTGGCGTGAAAAATTATCCTTAAGGAAAGTAATGGCTACCAGTGTGTGTGTGTGTGTGTGTGTGTGTGTGTGTGTGTGTGTGTACCCAACGAAGTCACTGATACTCCTGATTCCAGCACATTATAGGGACAGGACAGTCTTGCCTCTCACCTGGGAAATCTATCACTCCGGGTGTGAAAACAAGTCTCATAAAGTAACAGCACTGAGTGCCGGGGCTCGAACCCTAACTGAGTCACCGCGCCAGAGGCCACACTCGCCCACACTCGCGGTAGCTGGAGACGCTTTCAAACAACCCACAATGGCACATACCGTGTATACATACATTAGTCCTATACAAGGCAGCTTCTGTAAACCTATACCAACCTAAACTCACTACCCATGCACGTGTCTAACCTTTTCTGGAACGTATCTGTCGTATTGGCACTCACATGACACCCAATCTTGTTCCACTTACCCATCACTTTATAGTATACTAAGGAGGCTTGTGTTTCTAGTAAGCCAATAAGGCCCAAGTTTCTAGTGTGTTGACAAGACCTATTTCTCGTATATTACAGTGTGTGTTGTAGACCTGTGTTCCCAGTATGTTATAGAGTATGTGACAGACATATGTTCCAAGTATTCTGAAGAGACAAAAGTATTCTTGCTTCACGTTCATCTGTCACGCTCGGCAAGACAGATGACCACCGAGCCAATCATTACGCTGAGTGAGTGTTTGAGTCCTGCAGTAACACCTCTGACACACGCAAACTATTAGAGTACGGCCTTGCCTCGCGCTGGGACGAGACATATATGCATGAGTGATTGGTGGGAGAGTGTCTGTCATCCACCCACGTTCTGATCACATTCTGGACTCGTGATAGTCAACCCGTACCCTCAGAAAAAGAGCTTGTGTGTGCGAGTGCATGTGTGTATTGTAACATAGTGGATGAGACACGTGAAAAGGGGACGCGAGCACTAACATCCGTATGAAAAGATTCGTGCATTAGTGATCGCCGTTCGTGAGTTTCTGCCTAATAACAAAGCCAATGAGACGCATGAAAAGAACGTTCCAGGGACGAGGGAATAGCCTTGCCTCACCCCTGGGACATCTATACCTAACCACTTGAAAAGCTTTGAATTATTAGTGACTGCAGCTCGCGAGTTCCCGTCCTATAACAAAGAAAGTAAGGCATCAAAAGGGCGTAATGGGAGGAGAATACAGCCTTGCCTCACCCCCGAGACATCTACCATCCATATGAAGAGACTCCTGCATTAGTGATCGCCGTGCGTGAGAGTCTGTCCAGTATCACGGCCAATGTTATCCGACAGAAACGCACTAGAACCAATCACTGATGCATGAGTCTTTTTTAGGGGTAGGTAGATGTCTCGGTCGTCGGGCGAGGCAAGGCTGTTCACTAGTGTCCTTATAACGCGTCTCATTTTTTTTCACTTTTTTTCTACACTCTTTCTGTTGCCCATGAGCCGTCTGCTTTGATGTAAAAAAAAATAATGAGACGCGTTATAAGGACACTAGTGAACAGCCTTGCCTCGCCTCACCACCGAGACATCTACCGACCCTTAAAAGACTCATGCATCAGTGATTGGTTCTCGTGCGTTTCTGCCGGATAACAAAGCCAGTGAGACGCGGTAAATGGACGTCAAGCAGAAGAGAGAACAGTTTCGCCTCACGCCCGAGATATCCACCTCTCTACATGAAAAGTCTAGCATTAGTTAGTGATTGCCGCTAGCGAGGTTCTGTCCTATAACAAAATCGCTGAGACGCGTTGATAGTACGTTATGAGACGAAGATAGACTTGCCTCACAAAGCCAAGGAATGCTATGAAGCCAGGCGTGAGAATGACGATCGCGACAGTAATGGCCAGCAGTGTGTGTGCCTTGCCATGAAGTCACTGATACTCTGCACTCCAGCACATAAAAAGGACAAAGCAGTCTTGCCTTGTGTGGAAAATATATCAGCCCCGGTGTGAAAAATTACCAGCACGGCAGTAATTCATTGATATCTTATTGTTATACCTCGACATCCGAAACTGACCTCTCATTCTATTTACATCTAAAGGAGCAGTGATTAGCGGACTTTTTTATGTGCGTTTGTTTTTGCCCTTGAGCTGCTTCCTTTCCTCTAACATCAACAACAACAATATGCCAGTGTGTACCTTACCATGGAGTTGCTGAGGCTCCCAATGCCATCACTTTATAGGGACAAGAATCGTGTTGACTTTCACCTCGGATAGGAAAAATGACCGCTGGGGGAGTGTCCGTCACAAAATATAAACCGAGCGACTTCTGCTTCAATTGTGTTACGGAGACCTGCTTCTCATATGTCAGACCTGTGCTCCTGGTGTATTGAGAGACCTGTGCTTCTGGTATGCCGAAGAGACAAAAGTATTCTTGCTTCACGTTGAGGCAATCTGTCACTCTTGGGATGACAGATGACCACCGAGGAAATAATTAGGGTGAATGAGTGTTTGTCCTGCAGTATCTCTCCTGACACACGCTGACACAGGCAAAAGAATACAACCTTGCCTCAGCCCCGAGACATGAGGCAATGCGTTTCTGCTCTATAACAAAGCCACTGGGACGCCTTAGCACCACGTTGGCAGGATGAGGGTGAGAGATCGATTATTTCCGGCGTGAAAAGATCTGTCGCGATTGTAAGTATAGTGTGTGTCTCATTACGAGGCCGGTGAGACTGAAATCCTTAGCAGGTTCGCATTAAAGGGACAAAGGTGAGGCTACTGCTTTACGCTCGGGAGATTTAGTGTTATTCTTGGCGTGAAAAATGTGTTACAGCAGCAGTTAGTGTGTGTGTGTGTATGTGTGTGTGTGTGTGTGTGTGTGTGTGTGTGTGTGTGTGTGTGTGTGTGTGTGTGTGTGTTATAACAAAGCCACTGAGATGAATTCCTTAGCACGTTCGAGGAAGGGAAGAAGTTTTGCGTCAAGCCAGGCACAGTTATCAGCCTGGCAGTGTTTTGTTATTGATAGTATTTGTATCTTACGGGCAGGGCTGGAGATTCTTGTTTCCTTCCTTGTCAGAGCAGAATGATTGCCGATCTTATGGAAATGATTATAGCTAGGAGAGAAATGGATCTTTGAAGTAAGGTAGATAAGGAAGGGAAGGGAAGGGGAGGAGGAGGCGAACAACAAAAGGAGGGGAGATGAAGGAAGGGAAGGGAAGGGAAGATGAGAGAGGAGAATAAAAAAGAAGTGGAGATGAAGTAAGGGAAGGGAAGGGAAGGGAAGATGAGGGGAATAAAAAAGGAGGGGAGATGAAGGAAGGAAAGGGAAGGGAAAGGATGGGAAAGGAAGGGAAGAGGCAAGAAGTATTAAGTAAAAAAAGTATAATGTATTAAGTAATAAAGCTAGACAATAGAAAATATAAATATGTAAAGATAGAAGCATATAAAGATGGGAGTATAACGTAATAAAGCACCGAAGAGTTATAAATATTACTAAGATCGAAGGGGAGACTCTAATAACCAGGACGAAATGACGTAAATGACGCAGCCTGGAATGATGGACATGCGAGTGTGTCTGTCTTGTAACAAAGCTTGGGAAGTAAAGAGCGACGGTGTTTTTGCCCAAGCACGTCCAGGAAATCTATCGTGCTTCTCAGAATGGGACGCCCGCCTTAATTAATACCGCGAGTGTCCGTGTCTCGTAACAAAGCTTAGTAATAAATGAACGATGGTGTTTTTGCTGAAGTACAATGTGTGTGGGGGTGGGGGGATGGAGGGAGGGAGGGAGGGAGGGAGGGAGGGAGGGAGGGAGGAGGAGGGAGGGAACGGAAGGAAGGAAGGAAGGAAGGGAAGGGAAGGGAAGGGCAGAGAAGGGAAAGGAAGGGAAGAGAAAGGAAAGGAAGGGAAAAGAAAGGAAAGGAAAGGAAGGGAAGGGAAGGGAAGGGAAGGGAAGGGAAGTGTGTGTGTGTGTGTGTGTGTGTGTGTGTGTGTGTGTGTGTGTGTGTGTGTGTGTGTGTGTGTGTGTGTGTGTGTGTGTGTCGATCTTATAAGAGAATCACTGACTAATCTAATTGCAGGAATAGCAGTTTTTTCTTATAATCGATTTGCAGGAGGAGCAGTTTGTTTTTGTTTTGTTTTGTGTTGCTTATATTTTTTTATCTCGCCGTTGAGCGCCCTCCTTGACTGTAGAGAGAGAGGAACCCGCGTGTCCGCCGTGCTCTGCGACATGAATATTTCCTCACTCGATATTCCCCCGACACTGTAATGTTAATATCTCGTCTTTATTATATTTTTCTTTCCTTTCCTTTCCACTCCATTTCCTTCCTTTAACTTCCTTTTAGCTCTCCTCCTTTCGCTTCTCTTTTCTTCCCTTCCCTTCCCTTCACTTACTTTACCTTACCTTCCCTTCCCTTCCCTTCTCTTCTTTTCCCTTCTCTTCCCTTCCCTTCCTTTCCTTTCTCTTCCCTTCCCTTCCATTCCATTCTCTTCTCTTCCTTTCCCTTCCTTTCCCGTCCTCTCCCTTTCCCTTCCATTCCCTTCCCTTCCCTTATCTACCCTTCCCTTCCCTTCCCATCCTTACCTTTCCCTTCCCTTTCCTTCCATTCCCATCCCTAGCTTTCCCTTCCCTTCACTTCCCTAGTTCCCTCCCCTCCCCTCCCTTCCCCTTCCCTTCCTTACCATTACCAAATCATCCAGCAGAGATTTATACCGTTCTCGCCACAAAGAAAGGTCACCAGCACACTGTAGCCACCATGAAAGTGTTCCTTTATTCACAGTATCGGTAACGTATCTCGCTCTCTATTCTAATAACGCCTCGCTTTGTGGTCCAAACGCCTCGTCGCTCTATATTCATAACTCACCACTCTATATCGCGTTCCCATTGCATTCTTAATTCCTCTTTTTTATCCTGCACCTTCGTTTTCCCTTGGTTGCCTTCCCTTAGCTTCCCTTTAGTTTCTTTCATTCTCTTCTCTTCCTTTCCATTCCCTTTCTTCTGACCTTTCCGTTTCTTTCCTTCCCTTCTCTTGTCTTCCATTTCCGTTCCTTTCCTTCCTTCTCCCTCGCTTCCGTTCCCTTTCCGTTCCATCGTGCCCCTTCCCATTCCTTTCCTTTCCCTTCCGTTTCCTTTCCGTTCCTTCCTCTCCCTTCCCTTTCCTTCAATTCCCTTCCCTTTTCTTTCCTTCCCTTCCCTTTCCTTTCCTTCCCTTCCCTTCCTTTCCCATCCCTTCCCTTCCAACACACACGACACAAAAGACATATAAGAAGAGGGGAAACGAAAAAAACGACAACTCATATTTCAGAATTATTACGAGATGGATGTTTTCAAGTTATTTATTTATTTTCACTACTTCATAAATATATCGGTAACACATCATTCGGGTAAGTAAATAAATCTTCCTTTAGCCTCTTGTCCACCACCAACACCACCTGCGACCTCCTCCTCCTCCTCCTCCTCCTCCTCCTCCTCCTCCGCCAAGCAAGGGACCACAGCAGGGAGGCAAAGATGATTAGAGAGATGAAGAAAAATACATGATAAAAGAGATAACAAGAAGGGAAGGTTATTACAGCAAGGAGGAAAGGAAGATAAAGAGTGTAATGAGGATGAAGAAATGGTGTGATAAATTAGAAAGAACAGAAGAACATGATAAATAAGTGAAGAAAAGATATTATGACAAATGTAAATGGGAGACAGGGATGAAAAGGGAACAGGAAGAGAATGTGATGGAAGAGAAAGGGAAGATAAAGATATGAGGGAAGAGGAAATGTTGTGATAAATTAGAAGAAACAAAAAAAACATGAGAAAAAATGAGAAAAAAAGGAGACGATGATAAAAAGGGAAGAGGAAGAGAATGTGAAGGAAGGAACCAGGAAGAGAGGGAGAAAAGAAGGAAAGGTAGAAGAGATATGAGGAAGAAGAAAATTGGTGTGATAAATTAGAAGAAGCAGAAAAAAACATGATAAAAAATGAGAAAAAGGAGACGATGATAAAAAAAGAAAAGGAGAAGAATGTGAAGGAAGCAGGAAGAGAGGGAGAGAGGAAGGAAAGGTAGAAAAGATATGAGAAAGAAGAAATAGTGTGATGAATAAGAAGGAACAAAAAAAAAACATGATAAAAAATGAGAAAAAGGAGACGATGATAAAAACAGAGAAGAGGAAAAGAATGTGAAGGAAGCAGGAAGAGAGGGAGAGAGGAAAGGAAGGTATGAAAAATATGAGGAAGAAAAATATTGTGATAAATTAGAAGAAACAGAAAAAAACGATAAAAAATGAGAAAAAGGAGACGATGATAAAAACAAGGAACAGAAAAAGAATATGAAGGAAGCAGGAAGAGAGGAAGTGAAGAAGGAAAGGTAGGAGTGAAATGACGAAGTGGAAATGATGTTACAAATTACAAGAAACAGAACATGATAAAAAGTGAGAGCAGAAAGTGGCAAGACAAATGTTAAGGAGGGAGAGAATGATAAAAAAGGGAACAGGAAGAGAATGTGAGGGAAGGAGGAAGAGACGGAAGGAGTGATAAAATGAAGAAATAACAGAACTACAAATTGCCGGAAACAGAAAGGAATATAAATAAAAGAGAAGAGAATGAGAACAAGACTAACGTGATGAGAAAAAATACAATGATGATGAATAAAGTGAATTACGATTATACAGACCAAGAGAAAGCAGGAAAAAAGCAAGAAAATAATTGTGAAAAGCTGAAAAAATGGGAAATGAGTAATGTGATAATAGAGAAAACAGGAGAAAAAGCAAAAAAATAAGTGAAAAGCTGAAAAAAACGGGACATGAGTAATGTGATAAAAGGGAAGCAGGAAAAAAGCAAGAAAATAACAGTGAAAAGCTGAAAAAAACGGGAAATGAGTAATGTGATAAAAGAGAAACCAGGAAAAAAGCAGGAAAATAACAGTGAAAAGCTGAAAAAAAACGGGAAATGAGTAATGTGATAAAAGAGAAACCAGGAAAAAAAACAAAAAAATAAGTGAAAAGCTGAAAAAAACGGGAAATGAGTAATGTGATAAAAGAGAGAGAGAGAAAGAGAGTAGATATGAACAAACGAAAATGTCGGTTCATATACGAGAAAAAAAATATGTTACTGTAATTTCAACAAGACAAAGAAACGAATACAACGATAGCGCTATAAGAGAACGTACTGCATAATTAGTGATGTGATAAAAGATAAAATAAAGGAGAGTGTCAGTGCATATATGAGAAAAAGAATATGTTACTGTAATTTCAACAAGACAAAGAAACGAATACAACGATAGCGCTATAAGAGAACGTACTGCATAACTAGTGATGTGATAAAAGATAAAATAAAGGAGAGTCAGTGCATATATGAGAGAAAAAATATGTTACTGTAATTTCAACAAGACAAAGAAACGAATACAGTGATAACGCTATAAGAGAACGTACTGCATAATTAGAGATAGAAGCGCAAGTTTACGACGCGGGTAATGTAGGAATAACGTTAGCGACACAGGGCGAAGCGGGAAATTATCATACTGCGAAGCGGAGAAGGAAGATGTGAAGCAGAAATGATTGCGTACAACTTATAAGAGAGAAAAGTAAGAAGCGAGGAGAGCCAAGGATATAATGAACGACCGAGAGGAGGAAATGATTACAGCGTGGAGGAGCAGAACGAAGGACAGGGGAAAGGTGAGAGGATCATGGAAGGAGAAGGGAAAATCATTGTCTCTGGAAGGAGAAAGATAAATGATAAAAGAAAGATAACCAAACAACTGAAGACACAAAGAGAGATAAATAGAGGAACATTATAATAGTTTGGAATAACAAAAGGCAGAAGAAAGAACGAAAGACAGGGGAAAGGTGAGAAGATCATGGAAGGAGAAGGGAAAATCATTGTCACTGGAAGGAGAAAGATAAATAATAAGAGAAAGATAACCAAACAATGAAGACACAAAGACAGGAAAACAGAGGAACATTATAATAGTTTGGAATAAGAAAAGGCGGAAAAAAGGTAAGAAAGAAAGCAGGAGAAAAAATAAATAATAAAAGAAGATATTCAAACAACTGTAGACACAAAGACAGGAAAACAGAGGAAAATTATAATAGTTTGGAATAAGAAAAGGCAGAAGAAAGGTAAGAACGAAAGCAGGAGAAAAAATAAATAATATAAGAAGATATTCAAACAACTGTAGACACAAAGAGAGGAAAATAGTGGAAAATTATAATAGTTTGGAATAAGAAAAAGCAGAAGAAAGGTAAGAATATAAGTGTCGACGGAGAAGAGAAAATCATTAATACGAGAAAGGGAGAAATAAATCCCAGAAGAAAATTAAGACAAAGAGGAAGAAAATGATAATAGCTTGGAATAAAGAGGTAGAAGAAAGGAAAGAATAAGATCATAGACGGAGAGAAAATCATTAATACTGGAAGAGAGAAATAAATCCCAGAAGAAAATTAAGACAAAGAGGAAGAAAATGATAATAGCTTGGAATAAAGAGGTAGAAGAAAGGAAAGAATAAGATCATAGACGGAGAGAAAATCATTAATACGAGAAAGAGAGAAATAAATCCCAGAAGAAAGATAACCAAACAATTGAAGACAAGAGGAAGAAAATGATAATGAGAAGATAATAAGATAATAAGAGGTAGAAGAAAGGAAAGAATAAGATCATAGACGCAGAGAACATCATTATTACTGGAAGAGAGAAATAACAAAAAAAAAAAGATAATCAAACAAATGAAGACAAGGAGAAAGAAAAAGGATAACGAGAAGATAATAAGAAGAGGCGAAGGTTAAAAAATAGATAACAGACGCAGAGAAAGTCATAATTACTGGAATAGAGAAATAAATCACAGAAGAAAGATAACCAAACAACTGAAGACAAGGAGATAGAAAAATGATAATGAGAAGATAATAAGATAATAAGAAGAGGCAGAAGGGAGGTAGCAATAAGATCATAAACGCAGAGAAAATCATAATTACTGGAAGAGAGAAATAAAAAAAAATGATAACCAAACAAATGAAGACAAGGAGATAGAATAAATGATAATGAGAAGATAATAAGAAGAGGCGAAGGTTAAAAAATAGATAATAGACGCAGAGAAAATCATAATTACTGGAATAGAGAAATAAATCACAGAAGAAAGATAACCAAACAATTGAAGACAAGGAGATAGAAAAATGATAATGAGAAGATAATAAGATAATAAGAAGAGACAGAAGGGAGGTAGGAATAAGATCATAAACGCAGAGAAAATCATAATTACTGGAAGAGAGAAATAAATAAAAAAAGAAAGATAACCAAACAACTGAAGGCAAGGAGATAGAAAAATGATAATGAGAAGATAATAAGAAGAGGCGGAAGAAAGGCAAGAAATAGATAATAGATAATTACCGGAAGGAGGAAGAAATCACTGAGTATAAGGAAGCAAAATATGACAAAGAAAAAAAAAAGCAAAACAAAAACAAAAAAAACAAAAACAAAAACAAACAAAACAAAACAAAAACAAAACTAAACTAAAACAAAAACAACAAGATAAGACAGTGAGAAATGAAACTGTTGACTGAGGATAAAGAAAAGAAAATCGCTATTCCTGGAAAGAAAAATAAGTCAAGGACGAAAGACAAGCAACAACTGAAGACTCCAAGAAGGGAAAATAACAATAAATAAGAGTAATACAAATAAGAAGATTAGAAACGAAGAAGAGAAAGCACAGTACCGGAAAGAGGGATAATATAATGCAAGGAGGAAGAGAGGAAGTAAGTAATAAAAGAAAGAAATAACAGTGATACGAATTGTCGGAAACTGAAGAAAATAATAAAAGAGGAAAATGAGAACAAGACAAACGGTGGAGTGGGGAAGTAAGGGAAGCAAGAAAGGAGCGAAAGAGGTTGAATGTACAGTGCAGAAGGCAGAGAAAAAAAGAGGCATGACTGTGAAGAGGCTGAGGGTATCAAAGTGCATGCATGACTGAAGAAAATAATAAAAGAGGAAAATTAGAACAAGACAAACGGTGGAGTGGGGAAGTAAGGGAAGCATGAAAGGAGCGAAAGAGGTTGAATGTACAGTGCAGAAGGCAGAGAAAAAAGAACCATGAAAGTGAAGAGGCTGAGGGTGAGTATCGAAGTGCATGGAGAAGAGCAGATGCAATAAGACACGGAAGGGAAAAATGATAATAGTTTGGGACGAGAATAAGAATAAGATTAAATATGACTTAAGACAAAGAGAAAATCATTATTAGGGGAAAGAGAAACAACTCACAGAAGAAGGATAAGACGACAACTGAAGACCCAGGGGAAGGAAAATGATGATAGCTTCGAAGAGAGAAGTGCGTGAGAGGAGAAATATGATAAATTAATATTTGTAGAGAAGTAAAAAGTATATTCAACGAAAGCAAAGAAAGTAAATTACAAAAGAAAGTAAAAAGGAAAAACATCAAGAGGTTAGAAAATAGTAGTGCCTGAAAGAGACATGAAAATAAATTATCGCAGAGTAAAAATATATTCGAGGCAGCACGAGACGAAATATATTATAGCGGGGAGGAGAGGAATGTCTCTGAAGTAAACAGTGAAACGTAGAATAAAGTTTTGAAAATTATCCTGAGATAACGAAAGGCAAACTATTACAAGCAGAAAAGGAAGATAACGTTTGAGGCACAAGCTACAGCTGCGCGTGGCCGCGGTGCACATCTCCGTCATATTGGCCCTGGAGCCTGTGGTGGGGGGGGAGCCCATCACCCCGGGACACAGGGCCAGTGTGACAACCGCGTTACCACAGGTTACCTTCCCCAGGTTTCCCCGGGTACCCATTTATCGACCAGCCAGAAGGGGAGGATGGAGAGCTGGGCGAGCTGCACGCCGACTGCCCGGGCTGGGATTCGAACCCGGGCCGACGATTCGTAGCTTGAGAAGAAGTACAAGGATTATATTATCGTAAAGGAGTAAAACAATATGTTCAAAGAAAGCAAATTATTAATGACTCACTAACGGGGAGCGTACACCAGCGGGCGCCTTGCTTCACTCACCCGCCGCCTCTACCTCCGACGGTCCCCCCGAGCGAGCCCCACACAGTTACCCTTCCCATTCTGAGCCCCAGTCGGCGGGATTGATCAACTTGCCCAGCCATGAGCTACGTGGGCGTCCCCTTGGCCTCCTCCACTCAGGGTTGTCTCGCACAGAAACAACCAGGTGAGCAGGAACGACGGCCGGGAAACAGTAAGGAAATACAACAGCTTAGAAAATAAACTGCTCGAGAGAAGAAATATACGAAATATATCAACGTAGTCAAGTAAATATATATAGTAAAAAGCGCATGACAGGAGAATTATAATAACTGGAAGGAGAGAAAAAAAAAAGTCTTTAAAGTAAGGCAAAGAATAAAGCATAGAATAAAAGTTATGAAAATTACAGGAGCTCCCATGTATTGACCTACCAGCCTCTTGTAAACTCTATGTTCTCATGTGACGGGGACAGAGGCGGCGAGAACAGAGACAAAGGGCAAACTATTATAACCAGGGGGCAAGGTAAAGCTGTGGACATACGCGTGACCTCAGCGCCTAAGAATACAACCAATTACTCTGGGACACAAGGCAAGCGTGACATCCGGGTTATCAGTTTCCCTTCCACAGATTTCCCCAGGTACACATCTATCGATCAGCACGGAAGGGAGGATGAACAGCTGGGTTGGCCATGCGCCGATTGCCCAGGCCTGGATTGGAACCCCCGTCCGCGGACTTTTAGCTAGACGTGCTAACCTCTGCACCACGGAGGCGAAAAGAGCAAGTGATGTGACCTGGAGTTATGGGTATGCCTGAACCTGGAATAATGGATATGCATGTGAGGCCGACTTGAAAAGAGTATGGATTTGCGAGAAGGGGATGTGACCAAGGAGGGAGGAAAGGAAGGAAGGAAGAGGGGAGGGAAGGGAGGAAAGACCGAAAGAAGGAAAGATGCAAGGAAGGAAGGAAGGAAGGAACGGAGGACAACAATAACAAATAAATAACTCTTGGAAGGAAACAAAGAAGGGAGGAAGGAGGGAAGGAGGGAAGGAAGAAAGAACTAAGGAACGAAGGAACAAACGAACGAAGAAAAAAAGGAAAGAAGGAACGAAAAAAGCAAAGAAGGAAGGATGAATGGAAGAAAATGAAGGAAGCGAAGGAGAACGGAAGGAGGGAACGAAGAAAGCAAGGAAGGAAGGAAGGAAGGAAGAATGAATGGAAAAAAATGAAGGAAGCGAAGGAGAACGGAAGGCGGTAACGAAGAAAGCAAGGAAGGAAAGATAGATGAAAAAAACTGAAGGAAGCGAAGAAGAACGGAAGGAGGGGACGAAGGAAGCAAAGACGAACAACACTACCAAATAAAACACAACACCAACAGACACGCCACCCCTTGCCTCGCGCCGGGACAAGCCACCGCAGGGGGCACGGAGATCGAGCGTCACGTAACGGGTTTATTTTTCTTGGGTCATAAATCGCGCCGCTCGTTGCTCGGGGCGATAAAGATGATTGATTGGGGGCAGTCATTGAATTCCTGCGGGCCAGAAAACCGATGCTGTGTGCTGTGTTGGGCGAGAGGTGGCGAGGACATGTGGAAGACTAATGCTGTGTTGTGTTAGTGTTTGATGTTGTATTCTGTGTGTTTGGTGAATGGCGAGGAAAGGGAAATGATGTTGTGTTCTGTGTGTTTGATGAGAAGTAGTGAACAGAGAACCAGTGCTGTGATGCGTGTCTGATGTTGTGCTTCGTGAGTGCTTCGTGGGTGATGAGAACAGAAAATTAGTGCTGTGTCGTGTGTTTGATGCTGTGTTCTGTGAGCTTGGGTTTGGTGAGAGGTGGAGAAGACAGAGAACCAGTGTTATGTTGTGTTGTGAGTGCTTCGTGAGTGGTGAGGACAGAAAACTAATGCTGTGTCGTGTGTTTGATGCTGTGTTCTGTGTGCTTGGGTTTGGTGAGAGGTGGAGAAGACACAGAACCAGTGCTGTGTTATGTGTTGGAGGCTGTGTGGTCTGTGTGTTGGTGAGAGTGTGTCTGCCTTCGGATCTGTCTATCTGCCTGCCTGTCTGTCTCTGTCCTTTTCAGTATGCCTTTGTCTTTCTGTCTGTCCGTGTCTTTCCGCCTGTCTGTCAATTTGTGTCTGTCTGTCTCTTCTCTATTCAGTGTGTCTGTCTGTCTGTCCGTATGTCTGCCGGTATTTGTCTGCCTCTCGGCTTTTCAATTCTCTTCCTTGTCTGTCTGTCTGTCTGTCTGTGTGCTGTCTGTTGCTTTTCTCTTCAGTCTGCCTCTGTATCTGTCTGTCTGCCGGTCTTTCTGTCTGTCTCTCGGCTTTTCAATTCGCCTCCTTGTCTGCTTGTCTGTCCGTGTGTCTGTCCATCTCTCTGTCCGTGTGTCTGTCTATCTCTCTGTCCGTGTGTCTGTCTATCTCTCTGTCCGTGTGTCTGTCTATCTCTCTGTCCGTGTGTCTGTCTATCTCTGTCCGTGTGTCTCTATCTCTCTGTCCGTGTGTCTGTCTATCTCTCTGTCAGAGTGTCAGTCCATCTCTCTGTCCGTGTCTGTCTATCTCTCTGTCCGTGTGTCTGTCTATCTCTCTGTCCGTGTGTCTGTCTATCTCTCTGTCCGTGTGTCTGTCTATCTCTCTGTCCGTGTGTCTGTCTATCTCTCTGTCCGTGTGTCTGTCTATCTCTCTGTCCGTGTGTCTGTCTATCTCTCTGTCCGTGTGTCTGTCCATCTCTCTGTCCGTGTGTCTGTCTATCTCTCTGTCCGTGTGTCTGTCTATCTCTCTGTCCGTGTCTATCTCTCTGTACTTGTGTCTGTCTATCTCTCTGTCCGTGTGTCTGTCCATCTCTCTGTCCGTGTGTCTGTCTATCTCTCTGTCCGTGTGTCTGTCTATCTCTCTGTCCGTGTGTCTGTCTATCTCTCTGTCCGTGTGTCTGTCTATCTCTCTGTCCGTGTGTCTGTCTATCTCTCTGTCCGTGTGTCTGTCTGTCTGCCGGTCTTTCTGTCTGTCTTTCAGCTTTTCATTTTGTTTCCTTGTCTGTCCGTCCGTCCGTGTGTCTGAGCGGCGCTGATAGTGTTTCTTTGAGGTGTTAATCCTGCTGACTTTTCCGCTGCCGCCTTCCTCCTCCTTACCTCCTCCTCCTCTGTCTTCCTTGTCTTCTTGTATTTCTTGTGTTACTGAAGACATTTTCCTCGTCGATTTTTTTTTTACTTCGTCTCAGTCCCTGTTTTCGTTCGTCCTTCTTCTTCTTCTTCTTCTTCTTCTTCTTCTGCTTCTGCTTCTTCTTCTTCTTCTTCTCCTTCTCGTTGACTGTTTTCTTCCTCTTCCTTCTTTTTCTTATTATTTTTCTCCGCGTTAGTTTTTTGTTCCTTTTTTGTCTTTTTTTGTGGTGTTGAGTTTTTCCAGGGCGCTGTTTTCCCTTTGCCTCCTTCCTTCCTTGTTTTGTTTCCTTTCCTTCTTCTTATTATTCTTATTCTTATTCTTCTTATTCTTCTTATTCTTCTTATTCCTCCACCTCTAAAGACTTTTTTACAAGCACCTGTTTTCACTTCATCTCCTTTCCTTGGTTTGCTTCTTCTTCTTCTTCTTCTTCTTCTTCTTCTTCTTCTTCTTCTTCTTCTCTTTCTTCTTCCTCTAAAGAGTTATTTTTTCGCGCACCTGTTTTCACTTCGTCTCCTTCCCTTGTTTTGTTTCCTCCACCTCCTGCCTCTTCTTCTTCTTCTTCTTCCACCCGCTAATAGTTCTCTTCCTCCTACTCCTCCTCCTCCTCCCTCTCTTTCTTCTTCTTCTTCTTCTTCTTGTTAGTCGTTCAAGTGTTTCGCTTGTGCAACTGATGAGTTTTTCCACTTTTTTTTTTCATTTTGTTTCCTTCCCTCCTTCCATGTTTTACTGCCTCCTCCTCCTCTTCCTCCTCCTCCTCCTCTTCCTTCTTCATATCGCTAATTGTTCTCTCTCTCTCTCTCTCTCTCTCTCTCTCTCTCTCTCTCTCTCTCTCTCTCTCTCTCTCTTCCTCCTTCTTCTTCTTCTCTTTTTAGTTAGACTTTCTTGTGTCTTTCTTCGCCTTTCTAATGCTGCTTTGTTTCCTTCCTTCCTTCTTTTACCTCCTCCTCCTCCTCCTCCTCCTCCTCCTCCTCCTCCTTCTTCATATCGTTAATTGTTCTCTCTTTCTTCCTCCTTCTCCTCCTCCTATTCTTATCTTTCTCGTTTTTTGTTATAGTGTTTTTCTTCGCCTTTCTTATGCTACCTCGTTTCCTTTCTCTCTTGTTTTTACTTTCATCTTCCTCTTCCTTTTCTTCTTCTTCCTCTTTTCCTCCTTATTCTTATTCTCCTCCTTGTTTCTTTTTCTTCTCTTCGTTCTTCTTCCTTTTCTTTCTATTTCTTTTTCTTCCTCTTCTTCTTCTTCTTCAGCTGGTCTTGTGTCTGTCTTTCCTTTGTGATGGATAAGTTTCTATTTAGTATTCGTCTTCGTGTTTTATTCATTTCTTTTGATCAGTCTCTCTCTCTCTCTCTCTCTCTCTCTCTCTCTCTCTCTCTCTCTCTCTCTCTCTCTCTCTCTCTCTCTCTCTCTCTCTCTCTCTCTCTCTCTGCTTCGCTTCGTTTCCTATTGTTCTTCTTTTCCTCATTAGTCTTTTGTTTCTCCTCTTGCTCCTTTTCATTAATTTCTTTCACTATTTTTTGTATGTTCAGGTTACCAAGAATTCCTGTATTATTTATTTCCTTTTAACACGCTATTCAAGCCAATCCCTACACTGTCCAAATCCCTTATACAGGAGTTAACCAGCATCTTCACTCTTTCATCCCTCACGCTGGTAAACTCTGGTACCATCTTCCTTCATCTGTATTTCCTCTTGCCTACGACTTGAACTCTTTCACGAGGAGCGTATCAGGACACCTCTCCTCCCGAAATTGACGTCTCTTTTGGCCACTCCTCTTAACTCGTTTTATAGGAGCAGTGATTTGCAGGCTTTTTTTATTTTTATTTTTTTCTTGAGCTGTTTCCTTTACTATAAAAAATAAAAAAATAACAGTGACCGTCAGTTTCAACAGGTGTGCGTGTATTCGTTATAGATCCACCTCGCGTTCTTCTATTCTTCGTTACTCTCGTCAATCAAACCCGTCGAGTGTTTAACCCTTTTTCATGTGTTTCCTTCCGCGCTCGCGTGTCGTAAATGCTCTTCGTCACCTTTGTCAATCAACGCCCGGCAGGTATTCCATTTACCTTCGCTCGTACGTCCGCCGTTAGTCTCTTCTCTTCTCTCTTTTATCACCTCCATATTTTTTCGATTTATTTTTACATCTGGTTCCGTTTTCTTTTCTCTCTTCTTTCTTCCTTTTTCTTCCATTTCCCTTCCCTTCTCTTGTACATTCGCCGTTAGTCTCATTCTCTTCTCTTTTTCACCTCCATATTCTTTCCATTTATTTTTTTGATCAGATTATTTTCCTTCTCTTTCTTCTTCCCTTTCTTCTTTCTCTCTAGCTCTTTCTTTCTCTTCTATTTCCTTTCTCTTGCACATTCATCGTTAGTCTCATTCCCTTCTCTTTTTCACCTCCATATTCTTTCTATTTATTTTTTTCATCAGATTATTTTCCTTCTCTTTCTTCTTTCTCTCTAGTTCTTTCTTTCTCTTCTATTTCCTTTCTCTTGCACATTCGTCGTTAGTGTGTTTCTCTTCTCTTTTTTCACCTCCATATTCTTTCTATTTATTTTTTTCATCAGATTATTTTCCTTCTCTTTCTTCTTTCTCTCTAGTTCTTTCTTTCTCTTCTATTTCCTTTCTCTTGCACATTCATCGTTAGTCTCATTCTCTTCTCTTTTTCACCTCCATATTCTTTCTATTTATTTTTTCATCAGATTATTTTCCTTCTCTTTCTTCTTCCCTTTCTTCTTTCTCTCTAGCTCTTTCTTTCTCTTCTATTTCCTTTCTCTTGCACATTCGTCGTTAGTGTGTTTCTCTTCTCTTTTTTCACCTCCAAATTCTTTCTATTTATTTTTTTCATCAGATTATTTTCCTTCTCTTTCTTCTTCTCTTTCTTCCTTCTCTCTAGTTCCTTTCCTTCTCTTCTATATTCCTTTCTCTCGTACATTCGCCGTTACTGTTTCTCTTCTTTTTTATCAATTTCGTCTTTTTTCTTTTTATTTCTTCATCAGTTTCCTTTTCCTTTCTCCTTTTCTTCCTTCTCTCTTCTTTCTTCCCTTCTCTTCCATTTCCCTTTTTTCCTTCATCCGCCATTAGTCTGTTTGGAGTTCTTTCTTTAACTACTTTCATATTTTTTTCCTCTATTTCTTCACCAGTTTCCTTTTCCTTTCTCCTTTTTTCCCTTCTCTTTTCTTCCTTTCCTTTCTATCCCATTTCCCTTCTCTCGTACATTCGCCAATAGTCTGTTTTCTCTATTTTATCACTTTCATTCATTTTTCTCTATTTCCTCGTCCCGTTCCTTTGGTCTGCGTGTTATTTATATTCTCGTTCTTCATTCCCTTTGCCGATTAGCCTGCTATGTTTAATACTTTCATTAAAATTTGTCTGGTTGTATGTTTTCTTGTCTCTCAAACGCTCACACACACACACACACACACACACACACACACACACACACACACCTGTGATCAATCTGTACACTTTCATTCTCGCTTCCTTTGTCATTCTTTTTCTTCTTCTCCTTTTTCTTCTTCTTCTTCTTCTTCTTCTTCTTATTATTATTATTATTATTATTATTATTATTATTATTATTATCATTATTATAGCTTTATTAGTCTCGCCCTCTTCTTCTTCTTCTTCTTCTTCTTCTTCTTCTTCTTCTTCTTCTTCCTATTCTTCTTCTTCTTCCATCTCTATTAGTCTCGCCCCTTTCATCTTTCACCTTCTATTGCATTTCTTATGGTTTTCTTTCTTTGTGGCTTTCTTCCCCTTTTATGGAATTCAATTATTTTCTCAGGGCTTTTTTCTATTATTTTCCATCATCGGTTTCGCAATTCTTCTATCAGTTTTCTTCCCTTTATGCCGTTTATTCTACTGTGCCATTTATATTTTCGTGCGGATGTTTTTCTTCCTTCCCTTCTCTTCCCTTTTCTCTCTCTCGTACATGCCCCGTTAGTCTGTTGCATTTCTCTTTAATAACTTTTTTTTTTTTTGCTGGTTATTCTTTCATCAGACTCCTTTTCCTTTCTTTCTTTTTCCTCCTCTCTTCTTCCTTCCCTTTTCTTCCCTTTTCTCTCTCTCGTATATCCTCCGTTAATCTGTTGCACTTCTCTTTAATCACTTGTTTTTGCTATTTATTTCTTCATCAGGCTCCTTTTCCTTTTTTTTCCTACTCTCTTCTTCCTTCCCTTCTCTTCCCTTTGCTCTCTCTCTCTCTCTCGTACATCCTCCGTTAGTCTGTTGCATTTCTCTTTAATAACTTTTTTTTTTGCTGGTTATTCTTTCATCAGACTCCTTTTCCTTTCTTTCTTTTTCCTCCTCTCTTCTTCCTTCCCTTTTCTTCCCTTTTCTCTCTCTCGTATATCCTCCGTTAATCTGTTGCACTTCTCTTTAATCACTTTTTTTTGCTATTTATTTCTCCATCAGGTTCCTTTTCCCTATTCTTTTTTCCTCCTTCTATTCCATTGCCCTTCTCGTTGGGTATTTTGTTTTTCACTTTGGTTTATCAATTATTCTATTCTGGTTGGTAATATAATTTTTCAACGCTTCAAAGACAGTTTTCATTCGTTCTTTCATATGATATTCTTACAGCGGTTTTCTTTCTCTTATATTATTTTTTTAATTGGAGTATTGCATTGATATACCTTCCTATTCTTTGTATCATGGTTTGTATTATTCCTTTGATCGTCTTTCTTTTATGATGCTGTTCTTCCCTGCTGCGTTCCTTTCCCCCTCCGCCTGGCGTGGCTCGGCGGGGACCCATACTATTCATGCTACATATAGGAACGACCAGTAGGGATATATTCTATACACTAAAATAACATGCAGAAAGGAGATAGGCAAACAAGGCGCCTTACTATAATGCGCGTAGCCTTGCTGTTGAGAAAAGACAGTAAAAGGGGGAAATATCAAGAGGTTAAAAAATAGAGGTGCTTGAAAGACACATCTATATATATGAGCGTAGAGTAAAAATATATTCGAAGCAGCACGAGAGGAAAAGTATTATAACCGGGAGGAGAGAAATGTCTTTGAAGTAAACAGTGAAACGTAGAATAAAGTTTTGAAAAATATCATGACATAACAAAAGGCAAGCTATTACAAGCAGAAATGGTAAAGATAACGTTTGGGGCATAAAGTAAAGCTGCGCGTGGCCTCGGTGCACATCTCCGTCACATTGGTCCTTGAGCCTGTAGTGAGTAAAACCCCATCACCCCGGGACACAGGGCCAGTGTGACATTCGGGTTACCACAGTTTACCTTCCCCAGGTTTCCCCAGGTACCCTTTTATCGGCCGGCCAGAAAGGGAAGAGGAACAGCTGGGTGGGCTGCACGGCGACTTCCCGGGCAGCATATTCCCAATCTCTCTACGGGTGTGTGGTTCCTGAGTGAATACGTTCGGCTGTACCTTCGAAACTAACCTCGGGGTGTTCTGGAAAATACTTTCATTGTAATTCCCTCTCAAAATGACCCTATAAATCCGAAACTGAACCTCACCTCACCTAACCTAACTAACCTAACCTAACCTGCCCAGTTCAAGAGTGGGCGCCACATACCCGTAGAGAGAAGGGAAATACGCGCCCGGGCCGGAATTCGAAGCTAGGTACGCTAAATACTTGCACCACGGAGACGTCGGTTACTGTACCATACATACACTATACAAAAACCTGCAGGAAGGGCACGCATACACACTGCGCCTCGCTATACACCACACAAAAACGGGGCTGAGGCAGACGCATAAAAACACTGCGTCACGCTCAGGTACTTTTTGGGTCTATTTGATTTCTCTCCGTGAGTAATCTAAGTATTATGCAAAATCGAAGAAGCACACGCGTATGTACACACGGCGCCCCTCCATCCACTATACAAAAAGAGGAAGGAGGGAGACGCATATTTTTCTAGTTTCTCCTTTTGCCACTTTTATTTCCCTTTCCCTCCAGCTTTCCAATACATATATTTTTTTTATTTAGTACTTTGTGTTACGTTTCTCTTGCTTCTCCTTTCGCTACCTATTCGTTAGTTGCTCTTTTTTATATTTATATCTTTTTCTGTGTTTTCACTATACACAGTACATTATTCATTATACAAAACACGAGGAAGAACCCGCATGCACCGAGAGGCGGTGGCTGAGTCGACAGAGTGACGGCGCCGCGTTCAGGACGCGAGTTCAATCCCCGCCCGGTGCCACCAAGCTGGGATTTTTCAGCCGCCGCCGAGTGGCTTAAAACTACCCACATGCTGTCCAGAAGACCACCTATCAACCCGGACTCTAAATTATAAGATTAAAGATGAGCTCCGGGAGGGCAGCATGAGCCAATGCAAGATGGCGCCACTATAAACACTCGCCTGCGCCAGAACGGGCTAGCCCGACCATCAAGGCCCCACCGAGAAAAAGCCTTGGGCCGACCATCAGGCCCCACCGGGAAGAAGCCTACCGGCGCAATAGGTCGCGACCTAAAAAAAAAAAAAAAAAAAAAAAAAAAGAAGGAAGCAGATGCGTAAAAGCACTGCTTCACGCTACGGTACTTTTTGGCGTCATATTTCCTTTTGTTCGTGAGTTCACTATACAGTATGCAGGAAACAAGGAAGGAAACGCATACACCCGCCGTCTCACCGAACAACATACATAAACAGGCAAAAAAGAGACGCATATTATTATCGTTTCTCCGTTCGAACTTTTTCTTCCCTTTCCTTCTGTCTTTCCTATATGTTTTTCTTTTGTATGTTAAGTTCTTTGTGTTACCTTTTTCTCGTTTCTCCTTTCGTTCCTTTTATAAGCTGATTTTTTGTGATATATATATATATATATATATATATATATATATATATATATATATATATATATATATATATATATATATATATATATATATATATATTTGTGTGTGTGTGTGTGTGTGTGTGTGTTACCATATACATTACACGTGACAAAAACGAGGAAGGGGTATCATATTTCCTTTTTCCTGCGTTCAAAATACACTATACATTATTCACTATAAGCAAAAAATGAGGGAAAAGCACACACACACACACACACACACACAGCGCCTCACTACGTATATACCACACAAAAAGAAGGAAGAAGGCAGATGCGTAAAACCACTACCTCACGCAATTGTGCTTTTTCGTGTTTTATTTCTTTTTTTTCCGTAAGTTCACTATACACTATGCAAAAATGAAAAGAGAAAGTCACGCATACACCCACCACCACCTCACCATACATGCACTATATAAAAACAGGAGGAAGGACACGCTTATTCTTCTTTTTCCTTTCGCTTCATTATTTTCCTTTCCGCTCCTTCTCACCGTCATTTTATTTCCCTTTTGTATGTTTATTTTTTCATGTAATGCTTTTCTTATTTCCTCATTCACTCTTGTTTTAATTGTTTTCTACGTTCTCTCTTTTTTTTTTTTTTCGTCTTCACTTTACGAAAACAGAGGAAGAACACACACACACACACACACACACACACACACACCATACACCACACAAAAAACATCGAGGAAGCAGACCCATAAAAACCCCGCCACACGCTACGGTACGGAGGAGTGGGCGGGAAGCAGGGCAGTAAGCAGCGCCTTGCCCCCCGGGACCGCTATCAAGCCAGGGCCGGGACACGCGAGCCGCCGCACCCCACACGCACGAAAGGCGAGACTCAACCCTACGCGGACCTTTGCCGGCGGGACCTGTCATGTGATTTGCGGCTACTGGCGGACAGCTAAATGAAAGGTGAAGGTGTTGATTATGTTATTTCAGTTTCTTGTTTTATGATTAGTTTCTTTTTTATTTATCGTTTATTTTTCATTTGGTAGCTAATACGTTTTTGCTGTTTGGACCTGTCATGTGATTTGTGATTTTTTGTGGAAAGGTGGATAAAAAAAGTAAAGGTGTTGATTGTGTTTTTTTTTACTGTTTTTTTGGTATAATACGAGTTTCTTTCATCTAGTATCTATTTTCTTATTTTTATGCATTTATCACGTTTTTACTATTTCTTTGATGTTGTTTCTTTCATGTCATTAATTATTTTTCATTTCAAAGTATTATGTTTTTTTATTGCTTCTTTGGTGTTGTTTCTTTCATGTCATTAATCATTTTTCATTTCAAAGTATTATAATGTTTTTAATTGTTTCTTTGGTGTTGTTTCTTTCATGTCATTAATCATTTTTCATTTCAAAGTATTATTATGTTTTTTTTATTGCTTCTTTGGTGTTGTTTCTTTCATGTCATTAATCATTTTTCATTTCAAAGTATTATAATGTTTTTAATTGTTTCTTTGATGTTGTTTCTTTCATGTCATTAATTATTTTTCATTTCAAAGTATTCTTCTGTTTTTTTACTGTTTCTTTTGTGTTGTTTCCTTTTTTCCGTCTCCTCGCATGGCCGGTTGGTAAAGATAATGCCAATGGTTGTCATACTGCAGTTTTTTCCCTCACCGAGCGCTTGTAAGTGTTGAAAATGATGAGGAGTCGTCTGATCATATCCTGTTTTTCCCCTATCAACTTTGTCGTGTGGCAATAAGGGTTTTTATGTTTTCTTAACTTCGCTTTTTACTGTTAGTCTTTCTGCATGCACTGGTTGGAAAGGATAAGAAATCGTCTAATTACAGACTGTTGTCTCCCCTATCACATATATATCGCGTAGGAATAACGAGTTTTACGTTTCTTCACTTCTCTTTTTACTGTTACTGTCTCTCTGCATGTACTGGTTGGAAATAATAAGAAATCGTCTAATTACTCCCTCGTGTCTCCTCTATCACATAATATATATCGTGTAGGTATGAGGTGTTTTGTTTTTTATTCTCTTCTCTTTTTACTGTTATTGTCTTTCTGCATGTACTGGTTGGAAATAATAAGAAATCGTCTAATTACACCCTGTTGTCTCCCCTATCACGTATATATCGCGTAGGAATGACGAGTTTTATGTTTTATTTTCTTATCTTTTTACTGTTACCCTCTACCTGTATTGGCTGAAAAGGATAAGGAACCGTCTAATTCAGGTGTTCTTAAAGTAGTGCCCCAATAGCCACAGGCGGCATCGAAACCGGCTCTTGAGGGTATCCAAAAGGCATCCTGGAAAATATTTACTGAAAATAAATATAGAAAGAGTCGATAGAATTCAGCTGTTTGTTCATAGCCGTCCTGTTTCCTCTTTTTTACAGGTAATTAAAAGTTAAAAGTTGGTTGGAGAGGGGGTATCGGGTTGACTTGGAGTTTAACTTTGAGGTATCGGGGGTGAAAAACTTTAAGAACCACCGGTCTAATTATATTCTGTCTTTCCCGCTATCACATATATATCACGTAGGAGTAACGGGTTTGATGTTTTCTTCTCTTCTTCACGGTTAATTTCCCTTTGCATGTACTGGCGGTGAAAATAAAGCCAATGGGTGTGATGTTGTAGTTATTTATCCTTTCCCGTGTGTGTTATGGGTGACAATAGAAGGGATTCGTCTAATCTTAACCTACTTTTTCCCTATCAATTTCATGTCGTGTGGCAATAACGAGTTTAATATTTTCTTTCATTCTCTTATTAATGTTACTGTTTTTCTGCATGTATTAGCGATGGAGATAATAAGAAATCGTCTAATTACATCCTGTTGTCTCCCCTATCAAATATATGTCGTGTGGCAATTACAGGTTTTATACTTTATTTTCATTCTCTTTTCACTTACTGTCTTATTAGCGGTGGAAATAATAAGTAATCGTCTAATTATATCCTGTTGTCTCCCCTATCACATATATAACGTGTAGGTACAGCGAGTTTTAAGTTATATTCTCTCCTCTTTTTACTGTTACCCTCTACATGCATTGGTTGAAAAGGATAAGGAACCGTCTAATTATATTCTGTCTTTCCCCCTATCACATATATATCGCGTGGAAATGACGGGTTTTAAGTTTCCTCTTCTTCACTGTTATTTTCCCTCTGCACCTACTGGCGGTGAAAATAATGACAATGGGTGTGCTTTTGTAGGTATTTCTCCCTTCCCGTGTGTGTTATGGGTGAAAATAGTAAGGAATCGTCTACTCATACATATCCTGTTTCTCCCCTATCACATATACCTCGTGTGGATATAACGAGTTTTATACCTTCTCTGGCGGTGGAAATAATGCCAATCCGTGTGATTTTGCATTTTTCCCCCTAACTGCGAGTGTATAATGGTTGAAAATAATGAGGAATCGTCTAATTATATCATGTTTTTCCCTATCAAATTCATATCGTGTGACAATAACGGGTTTTATGTTTTCTTCACTCCTCTTTTTACTGTAACTGTCTTTCTGCGTGTATTGTCGGTGGAAATAATCAGGATAGCGTGACGGCGCCGCGGCCATGACGAAGCGGGTTCACGCCCCGCCCGGTGCCACAAGCTGGGATTTTTCAGTCACCGCCGAGTGGCCTAAGACTACCTACATGCTGCCCAGAAGACCACCTATCAACCCTGACTCTAGATTATCTCTCTAAAAGAGAGGGTCAACGATGAGCTCCGGGGGGCAGCATGAGCCAGCAAGATGGCGCCACTATAAACACTTGCCTGCGCCAAAACGGGCTGGAGCCGACTATCAGATCCTACCGAAAAAGCCTACCGGCGCCACAGGCGGAAACGTTAAAAAAAAAATAATAATAATAATAATATAAATATATATATATATATATATATATATATATATATATATATATATATATATATATATATATATATAGGTATATATATATATATATATATATATATATATATATATATATATATATATATATATATATATATATATATATATATATATATATATATATATATATATATATATATATATATATATATATATATATATATATCCTGTTGTCTTCCCTATCACATATATATCGTGTTGGAATAACGAGTATTAAGTCTTATTCTCTTCTCTTTTACTGTTACCCTCTACATGTATCGGTTGATAATGATAAGGAACCGTCTACTATATCCTGTCCTTCCCCCTATCACATAAACATCGTGTGGAAACAATATGTTTTGTGTCTTCTCTTCTTCACGGTTACTTTCCCTGTGCACGTGTTGGCGGTGGAAATACTAAACTGTGTAATTTTACCTCCACCATTTCCCCTCCCTCGCATGTCTGTCCTCGCATGTCTGAGCGGTTGGAACAACAACTCGTAACTTTATGCTTCTGTCCGCCATCACAGAGAGGAAATAAGTGAAAAGTAAGGGAACGCAGCTAAATATCTCTCTCTCTCTCTCTCTCTCTCTCTCTCTCTCTCTCTCTCTCTCTCTCTCTCTCTCTCTCTCTCTCTCTCTCTCTCTCTCTCTCTCACACACACACACACACACACACACACACACAGAGTGCTGGCCGGACTTCGACGAACTATAGCAAGGGAGGGGGGGCGTAGATCAGGTTAGAGTAAAGATAAAGAGCAGGGAACACTACGGAGAGATGGGGGCGGAGGCGAGGGCGGAAGGGGGCGAGGAGGGTACGGGGCGGGTTGGGGGGAAGAGAGCAGGTGGCAGTCGGGGCTGGCAAGCATTGGGTGTGAGGCAGACGGTGCGCGGTGTGTGTGTGTGTTTTACCGTGCTTGTGAATGGCATGAGGGAGGGAGTGAGCCAGACCAGGGGAGGGGAGTGCTTCCGATGGGCGTGTTTGGGCCTGGAAGGGGTGAGGTACGGGAGGTGACGGTGGTGGTGGTTTGGAAAGAGGGTGTCGTGGTCGTAAAGGTGGTGAGGGGAGTGCTTGGGATAGGGTGTTTGGGACCTGGAAGGGAGTGATGCACGAAGGGTAAGGGGGTGAAGGTTTGAACTAGTGGACCTTGGGCCGGTAAGGGAGTGAGCCACGAGAGGTCAAATGGGTGTGGGACTTGTGATGGGGGTGTTGTGGGCGGGACGGAGTGGGGCAAAGGGTGAACCAGACACAGTGGGAGACTGAGAAGTATCGGATGCTGGTGCTGGAAAGGGGTGAGGCAGGGAGAGGAACATGAAACTTGGGATGTAGGAGTTGATGCCGGGATGTGAAGGGACTGGGGGAGGTGAGGCAGGGAGTAAACCAGATAAGGAGATGACTGGAACGGGGGATTGGGGTTATGAAGGGGTGAGGCAGGGAGAGGAACATGAGACTCGGGATGCAAGCGTTGATGCCGGGATGTGAAGGGACTGGGGGGAGGTGAAGCAGGGAGTGAACCAGAAGAGATGAGGGGTAGAATGGAATGACGGTGTTTAGGTCATGAAGGGGTGAGGCAGGGAGTGAGTCAGGAGAGGTGAGGGGCTGAGTCTGAGTGCTTGAGGAGGGGATGTTGAGGCAGGTATGGGGAAAAAAAAGGAAGGGGTGAAGCAGGGAGTGAGTCACGAGAGGTGAGGGACTGAGTATGAGCGCTTGAGAGGGGGGCATTGAGACAGGGAATCGGTGAGGCAGGGAATGGGTGAGGCAGGGAATGGGTGAGGCAGGGAGTGATACAGGAGAGGTGAGGGACTGAGTATGAGCGCTTGAGAGGGGGGCATTGAGGCAGGGAATGGCTGAGGCAGGGAGTGAGTCAGGAGAGGTGAGGGGCTGAGTCTGAGAGCTTGAGAGGGGGGCATTGAGACAGGGAATGGGTGAGTCAGGGAGTGAGTCATGAGAGGTGAGGGACTGAGTATGAGCGCTTGAGAGGGGAGCATTGAGGCAGGGAATGGGTGAGGCAGGGAGTGAGACAGGAGAGGTGAGAGACTGAGTATGAGCGCTTGAGAGGGGGGCATTGAGACAGGGAATGGGTGAGGCAGGGAGTGAGACAGGAGAGGTGAGGGGCTGAGTCTGAGCGCTTGAGAAGGGGGCATTGAGGCAGGGAATGGGTGAGTCAGGGAGTGAGACAGGAGAGGTGAGGGGCTGAGTCTGAGCGCTTGAGAGGGGGGCATTGAGGCAGGGAATGGGTGAGGCAGGGAGTGAGTCAGGAGAGGTGAGGGACTGAGTCTGAGAGTTTGAGAGGGGGGCATTGAGGCAGGGAATGGGTGAGGCAGGGAGTGAGTCAGGAGAGGTGAGGGACTGAGTCTGAGAGCTTGAGGAGCGCACTGAGGCGGGGAATGAGTGAGGCAGGGAGTGAGTCAGGAGAGGTGAGGGGCTGAGTCTGAGAGCTTGGGGAAGGGATGATGAGGCTGATTGGAGTGAGGCAGGGGGTGAGACAGGGGAGGTGAGGGCTGAGTATGAGCGCTTGAGAGGGGGGCATTGAGGCAGGGAATGGCTGAGGCAGGGAGTGAGTCAGGAGAGGTGAGGGGCTGAGTCTGAGAGCTTGAGAGGGGCGTTGAGTCAGGGAAGGGGTGAGGCAGGTAGTGAGATAAGAAAGGTGAGGGGCTGGGTCTGAGTGCTTGTAGGGGCGGGGTCTCGGAGCGGCGGGTGTGAGCGAGGCGGGCCAGGCGGGCGGCGGAGCATCGGCTGAGACGCGGCACAAGAGCGGACTAATGACAGGAGCGCTGCCGGAATATGCATGACGCATACATTATGGCCGGGCCTCATGCACCGGGCACGGGTCACACACACACACACACACACACACACACACACACACACACACACACACACACGGGGGACTGTGGTGTAGTGGTAAACGCCGTGGACTCGCAATCAGGAGGTCCCGTCTTCGATTCCCGGTCGGAGAAGAGACTTTCCCTTCCCTTCCCTTCTCTTTCTTTCCTTTAATTTCCTTTCTTTTCATTATCTCCTCATCATTCCTTCCTCTACTTTTCCTTTTTTCCTTTTCCTTTCATCCATGTCCCCGGTCGGATTGGAGTCTTTCCTTTCCTTTCCTTTCATTTATTTTCATTTCCTTTCCTCCCTTTCATCTTCGCTTACCCTGTCCACCCAGCTGTGAATGGATACCGCGTGTCAGTCGAGGGTTCTCTCTTTTCCTGGGTGTGATGTCAGGTTTTAGTTGTGCCCAAAACACCATCAATATGCACTTCTAAGCTCTTTCGCGGAGGATACAGGCAGGCGATAGCGAGTCCAGCACGTGATCAGACCATAGTGAGTTACATGTTCATTTACTACCTCCCTTCGACCTTATCTTCAGTCCCTTCTCGGCCCTCTCTCTCTCTCTCTCTCTCTCTCTCTCTCTCTCTCTCTTACTAACTCCCTACAACCTTATCTTCACTCCCTTCTCGGCCCTACCTCTCTCTCTCTCTCTCTCTCTCTCTCTCTCTCTCTCTCTCTCTCTCTCTCTCTCTCTCTCTCTCTCTCTCACACGCACACGCACACACACACACACACGGACCCTTCACCTTATTTCCAGCCCCTCCCCGGCCATGTCATCGCGTGGACGTGATGGCTGAGGCTGCATATTGATTCTGCCTCAACGCGCGCCTGTCATGCACAAGGAGAGCAAGGAGTAAAGAAGAGGAAAGAGGAAAGAGCAAAGAGAAACGAGGAACGGAAAAGTGATCAAGGTTCCCTACACCAGACTAACAGGAAATAAGGTAGCCGTGTAGGGAAGAGAGTGTGTGTGTGTGTGTGTGTGTGTGTGTGTGTGTGTGTGTGTGTGTGTGTGTGTGTGTGTGTGTGTGTGTGTGTGTGTGTGTGTGTGTGTGTGTGAGAGAGAGAGAGAGAGAGAGAGAGAGAGAGAGAGAGAGAGAAAAGGAATATATGAGTGTCTTTCTTGTTTTCTTAGTCTTTTTAATCTTTGTTTTTAGTTTTAGTGTTTTTAGTTTGTTAGTCTGTTTTAAGCTTTATTTTAAGTTTAATCATTATTCGCCTTTTTAGTTTTAGTTTTCGACTTTTCTTTTTAGTCTTTCTAGTTTTTTTTTTTTAGCCTTTTTTTCTTTTTAAATTTTTGTCTTTATAGTTTTATTCGGCTTTGTAGTTTAAGTGTTCGTCTTCTTTTAATTTTTGGTATATAGTTTTTTTTTCGTTTTTGGTCTTTGGTGTTTTTTTTTTCTTTGTTTAGATAGTGTATTAGATTACAAGTACAAAAAAATACAATACTCTTCCTTAAATAATAGCGTAACAGCCTGAGATTACGTGCCCTTCAGATAATTCTACAACACTGGGTCTCGGTTCATTACCTTACAAGGACAACCAATATAGAACCTTCAGATAATGGTGTCGCAGTTTTTTATACTAATGATAATGATTGTTTAGTCCAGTGGGATATATAAAAACAAAAACAAAAAATAGCAAAGGGTACAAAATAATAGACTAACATTGTGAAGGAGTGTTTTTATAGTTAATGTCCTGGAAGGAAGGTTGAGTCGTGAACACCTGTCGGAACTAATTGAGCCTAGACAGGTGTGTGTGAGAGAGTGAGTTTTGTGTGTTAAGAGGAGGAGGAGGAGGGGGAGGAAGGTTGTGTATGTATTATTTTATGTAGTATTGAAGTTATATTATAGTTTTTTGTGCTTCTGTGATTGGACTAAGTTACTGTGAATCCCAATATACACTTCCTCTAATAAAAAAAAAATAATATATGAAAAAAGGAAAGAAAAACTGCGTGAACCATCCAAGTAAACACACACACACACACACACACACACACACACACACACACACACACACACACACACACACACACACACACACACACACACACACACACACACACACACACACACACACACACACACACACACACACACACACACACACACACACACACACACACACACACACACACACACACACACACACACACACACAGATCCACATACGAAAACACATATACGGAAGTGCTCTCTCTCTCTCTCTCTCTCTCTCTCTCTCTCTCTCTCTCTCTCTCTCTCTCTCTCTCTCTCTCTCTCTCTCTCTCTCTCTCTCTCTCTCTCTCTCTCTCTCTCTCTCTCTCTCTCTCATCCACTCATTGGGCCGCGAGAGAAGCCAATCAGCATTAACTTCTTGTTGACTAAGTTCTCGTCAAGGTGTGTGTGTGTGTGTGTGTGTGTGTGTGTGTGTGTGTGTGTGTGTGTGTGTGTGTGTGTGTGTGTGTGTGCTCTCTCTCTCCCCTCTCCCTCCCTCCCTACCGTACCTCACACTCGTCTCTGGTTCTGACAAGTTCCAAAAAATGAGCGACGCAATGCTAACTGTGTGACGGGCCAGCCAACCACCTGTGTGTGAATGTACGAGTATGCTACTTCTGCTGCGAGAGGGGGGGGAGGGGGGAAGGGGATATGGAGGAGGGAAGGGAATATGGAAGAGGGGATAGAAGGGGATAGACGGGGGGAAGAGGAAGTGGCATATCCATTCACCAGTTCATATAGCCAGTCAGTCATTTAGCTACTCACTCACCTTGCCAGTCAGTCAGTCAGTCATTCACCCATCCATCCACCTACCTAATCAGTCAATCAATCAGTCAATTCACCCACCTCCACCCACCCTCCTCTTACTCACCCATTCACCCATCCTATCCACCCAACCACCCTCCTCTTTACCCCACCCCTATTCATCCACCCACCTTCCCTCCTTCTCCTCCTCCTCCTCCTGTCACTTCCGCATCTCCCTCTGATTCCCGCTTCCTTGCTCTCCTGATGTCCGTTATGACCCTGGTGCCTATGTGAACAGCGTGGGACAAGACAGACAGACAGACAGACAGGCATATCCATTCACCAGCTCATATAGCCAGTCAGTCATTTAGCTACTCACTCACCTTGCCAGTCAGTCAGTCAGTCAGTCAGTCAGTCATTCACCCATCCATCCACCTACCTAATCAGTCAATCAATCAGTCAATTAGTTAGGCACCCACCATCCAAGTCAATTAATTCGCTATCCATCCATCCACCCACCTAGTCAGTCAGCCATCCAGCCAGTCAGTCAACCAGCCAGCCAGTCAGTCACCCAGTCATCCAACCAGCCACCCAATCAACCAGCCAGCCAGTCAACTAGCCAGCCAGTCACCCAGTCAACTAGTCAGCCAAGCAGCCAGCCAATCAACCAGCTAGCCAGTCAACCAACCAGCCAGTCAGTCATCCATCCAGTCAGCCAGCCAGTCAGTCAGCCAGCCAGCCATTCAATACATTCCCACTATTAATCCTGCTTCTGATGTTCGGCGTCACTACTCTCCTGCTCCCTATCCCCGTGATCCTTAGCCTCGGTGAGCAGAAGGCCTGTCAGCAACCCAACCAGCTCCCTACTTCTGCTACTTCCACTGCTACTGTTCCTGCTCCTCCTACTTCTGTTACTTCTGCCGCTACTGTTCTATGTGGCAGCCTACTCAGAGAAGCACGAAACACAGTCAGGTTTGTTCTCTCTTTCCTCTTCATTACCGTTGCGATTGTCTTATTTTTATCCGCTTGTTTTGTTCCTATTGTTTTCTTCCCTCTTGTATTTTTGTTGTGTTCTGGTTTTTGTTTGTTTCTTCATTTTCTTTTTTGTTTTCATATTCTTGCTTCCTTCACGCCCTTCGCCCTAGAAACCTTTGTTGCCTTGTTGCCTTGTGTCCCTCCGTCCCTAGTCGTCTTGTGTCTTCCGTCCCTTGCGCCCTTTCGTCCCTCCCTTTACAACGCCTTATCCTCCCATTCCACCATCACGCCATCGTTTGTCATGCACTTACAACCTTCACGCCCGCTGTCCCTTCCTCCCGCCCTTAATATTGTCACCATCCATCCCGCCATCCTATCCTCGTCTACCCTCTCTCCCTCCCTCCCTGCCACCCAGAATATTGTCGCCATCTGTCTTGCCATCCTGCCATTAGACTCTGCAACGCTCTGTCTGTGCCCTGCCCGCTGTTCCCTCCCGTCACACAGCCTGGCGTCATCCATAGGGGGAGGCACTTCTTCACACACTCCGCCCCACTCCGTCCCTCTTTTCACACCATCTGGCAAGCATCTTACTTTATCCTTGTTATTTATCATCTCTCTCTACTTCATCCCATCTGTACCTCACTTCACACCACCTGCCAGTCGCCCTGTCCCACCACCCACCCTTCCACACTCTATCCCCTGCCTCCCTCTCTTCACAGCTCTTGCCGCCCATCATATTTTTTTTTATAGTCGCCCTGTCACAGCACCTCTTCACACTCTGCTCTCTCCGTTCTTCTCTTCAAAGCACTTGTCACGCAGGGGAGGCGGTGGCCGAGTGGTCAGCATGCGGGCGTGGAGAGCTCGAGGACCTTGGTTCGAGTTCCACCGAGGGACGATGACAATTTTCAGCCCGGGTGTCGGAAGATTACCCACCTGCTGCACAGATCTTGAATCAACTCTAACTTCAGCGACTTCGTTCAAGTGGAGCACCGGGGGGCAGCATGAGCCAAGCACGAGTCATACATCACGGGAACCACTATAAATAAAATTCGCCAGCGCAACTAACGGGCTGGAGCCATCCAAGAAATCCTTCAAGAAAGTCTACCGGCGCTACCGTCTACCAAGGGTATAATTATTTTTAGTGCTACCGGCGATAAATAAAAATATACACACTTACTGCCCTGTCCCAACATCATGTCATGCCCTCTCCCCTCCGTTCCTTCCTCCCTCTCTTCACAGCACCGGCCACGCACCATACTAATATCTTTATCACCCCTTCACACTGTTCCCTTCGCCCCTCTCTTCACAGCACCCGCCACACATCCTATCACCTCAGCCGGCCTGTCCTAATACTCCTATACTCCGTTCCCTCCGTTCGTCTCTTCACAACACCTGCCACGCTTTATAACTAATAGCCTTATCACCCTTTCACACTATTCACTTCGTCCCTCTCTTCACAGCATCCGCCACCCATCACATCACCTCAGCCGGCCTGTCCTAGCGCTCCTTTACTCCCTTCCCTCCGTTCGTCTCTTCACAACACCCGCCACGCATTATACTTAAAACCTCTTACCGCCCTGTGCCACCACCTCTTCACGCTTTGTCCCCTCCATCTTTTTTCTCCACACGCCCGTCCGTCCCCTCTCGCCTTCACACCGGCAGCTGCTTCTTACACGCCATTATTCACATCCCTTCAGGCTTCGTCCCACCCATCCCTCTCCTAACACAGCCGTCGCCGGCCTTCAAGACACCTAAGTGAACTCGCAGCTCATCATGATCCTGCAGGCCGCGACCAAAGACGTGTGTGTGTGTGTGTGTGTGTGTGTGTGTGTGTTTCATTCACCAGGGTCTGATCACGGGTTGGACTTGCGATTGTCAGCCAGTGCCCCTCCCCCCCACCCCCCCTTTTTATGCCCCTGGACTCAAATGACGGATCTTTGTGTGTGTGTGTGTGTGTGTGTGTGTGTGTGTGTGTGTGTGTGTGAGCGCGCGCGTCTTTGTGGAATTCGTCGTCTGAATACACAGGCCAACAAAACGGGAGAATAATAATATTTGAGGACAAAATACTCGAGGCATTGTGCGCACGGGCCGGCAGCAGGGGAAGCAGCAGCAGCAGCGACACAGACAAACAAGCACACGACAGCAGATACGGTGAGTGGGCAGCAGGTAGGCGGGGAATGACGTCTTTATACTTCCACAGAACGCTAAAACAACGCCGAGAGAGAGATCTTAAACGACGCTGTGTGTGTGTGTGTGTGTGTGTGCTTGGGCGCCAGAATGTTAAACACCACCAGAGAGACCTTCCAACCGCTCTGAGTCGCGCCTCAACCCCTGGCCATCCATCTCCCTGATACACACACGCGCCGCTGCCTCATTCGCGTGTCCCCGAGGAGCCACAAAACACAAGCCCCGCCGCCTTAATCTCGGCCTAACGGTGTTTGACGGCCGCCCAGCAGTCCCCGGCCGTGTGTTGAGCGGCCCCGCACACCCAACACATGACTCCTCGCCCGAAGACTTCCTCCTGCACCCCCAGGAAAAAAAAAAGGGAGGGGGGTGCAGAAGGGCAAGGAAGGGAGGAGGACAAGGGTGAAAGCAGCAAGGTATTGTTCGTACACGTGTAAAGAGAGAAAGACACGACAAAACATGAACTAGCGTGTGTGTGTGTGTGTGAGAGAGAGAGAGAGAGAGAGAGAGAGAGAGAGAGAGAGAGAGAGAGAGAGAGAGAGAGACTCTTGCCCTGTACCCCGACATATTACATTTCCCTACATTTAACGCTACTAGAGAAAGAAACATCAGATTGTCTCTCAAGCTTAACACGACCCCCTTTTTAAACATCTGTTCTCTTTAACACGGTAGCAGCGACGGGCCAATTTTGTGGCTTTACCGTGTAGCAGCGACGGGCCAAATTATTGTCATGATATAAACCCCAAAAATTAGATGATGCATAAACTGATCACAAGTGCGTTGATATATATTATGAAATGGTTTGCGTGAGTGATGATGTTCTCTCATTTTTCTGGCTTAGAGGGGCCTTTAAGAAACATGATCCCCGCAGCTACCGCCAGGAGCATATTTACGGCCTTTTTTACATTCCTTTGTTCGTCTTTTGGTTCGACGTCTTCCCCGTAAAAGCAATATGAAGTGAGCGGTTCGAGCCCAGCCGACGCTCAATCACGCCCGCCCTGCATCCATCTCCGCCTTCAAAGCGCTCCCTCCTTCCCTCCTTCCCTCCGTCCCTCTCTCCCTCCCGCCCGCCGCACGTTGCCGCCAGACACAACGATCTTTTTCCTCCTCAATCAGAATCTTAAATCGCAGCGAAGATTCATCCTCCATCAAAGCGGCCCTCAGCAAAACATTTCTCGCCGCGTGGGGCCGTAAAACCCATTTCCTCCTCCCCAATAACACTCTCTGAAGTTCACGCCGCGTTCTGGTGACACGGCGACAAGGTTAAGGAGGTGAATACACGGCCCTGCCCGCCACACTGTCCCCGACCATCTAGTCAGACATCAGCCATTCAACCAAACATAGGAACATAAGGAGACGCAAGAGGCGGGTAGGTCAATGGTTGGCAGCTACAATGAATCTAACCTCTTCTAACCCAACTATCAATGAATTTATCTGCATTTTTTCAATGTGCCTGGCGTAATGGCACTCGCAACACGGCTGCTAAGCCTGTTTCACTTATCCTCCGCGCTGATGGTAAACCACTTCTTGCCTGTGTTCTCGCTGAATTTGAATTTAATTATTAAAATCTAATCAATATCACTCTTATTAGAGCCTTTCGTTCATTATAAACTTCGATCAAGTCTCCTCGCACCCTTTGTCTTTCTAGAGAATGCAAATTTTAATGTTTAAATCTATCCTCGAATGGCAGGTTTCTTAACCCGTGAATCATCATTCTCTTCTCTACCGATTCTAACATTTTGATATCCGTTCTATAGTAGTGACCAGAACTGAACTGCTTAATCGAGATGAGGCCGATTATGTGGTTCGGTTCTGGTCACCTTACTATAGAATGGATACCAAACTGTTAGAATCGGTACAGAAGAGAATGACAAAGATGATTCACGGGTTAAGAAACTTGCCATTTGAGGATAGATTTAAGCATTAAAATTTGCATTCTCTAGATAGGCGAAGGGTCCGAGGAGACTATCCAGCCAGTCATCCAGCCCTTCTATCCAGCCGTCCAGCCGCCACGCTCCCCGCCAGCCATCTTTCCAGCCAGCATTATGAAGCATTGTTATTTATTAGCTTGTATTTCTCCTTTAGTGCCACCCGATAAGTTATTACAAGCAATATTTCCCAGCAGTGGATAAGGATGGATCGTAGGACGTCGCTTCAAGGACCACAGCACGACAAAGCACAGCCACGCCACCCCACACCACATCTAGTCACACCACACCTAGCCACGCCACACCACGCCTAGCCATACCAAACCCCAAAACACCACACCACACCTAGCCACGCCACACCACGCCGAGCCATACCAAACCCCAAAACACCACACCACACCTAGCCACGCCACACCACGCCTAGCCACACCACACCACACCGCACCACACCTACCCAAACCATGCCAACCCACACCACGCCTAGCCACGCCACACCACGGCTAGCCACATCTCACCTAGCCACACCATGCCTGACCACGCCACACCAAGCCACGCCAGCCCAGCGTTATGTGCCGTCCTGCCTCGCCGCGCACTTTCCCGCGAAGCAAAAAAAAAACCCGTGATGCAAAAATTATTATATTCCGCGTTTGTGATGCCTCAGCGCGGCAGCGGCCTGACAAATGTAATTAAATACCTCGGTTGTTCGTAATATAACCGGCTCAACTTTTTATTTTCGCTTGTTTTTAGTGCAGAATATTGTAGTAAAAAAGTGTGTGTGTGAACCCGAGAGTATTGACGGGCGGCGATAAAGGCTGCGTCGAGAGGTGAAGGTGAAACGCATGACGAACTCGAGACAGTTTGGCGGCGGCGGCGGAGGAAGCGACGACAGGCAGCGGGCGATGACAAATACTGCAGTGCTGATAACGACTACCATTGCTATTATTATTACTATTATTGTAGTTATTGTTATCGTTTTTATTAGTGGTTGCAGGAGAACAGTATAACATAATATCCAGCCACATCCACCAACACCCACTCTTATCCACTGTACCGCCCACATCCACCCCACTATATCGCTCACTCATCCAACCACACCACAGGAGGTCACCAGCCACACCCACGCCCACGCCCACCACCGGACCACCACCACTTTCACTCACACCCATATATCAACCTCACTCTTCATCAATACCAATGTCTTCCTCCTCCTCCTCCTCCTCCTCCTCCACATGGATCACCGGAAGGATGGGCCACCAACGCCAGACACGACTATTAACACACACACACACACACACACACACACACACACACACACACACACACACTGCTCGAAGCTTAATATAAAGGCGACCATCACTCACTAACACCTGCCGCTTACACACTCAATTTGTATATGTGTGTGTGTGTGTGTGTGTGTGTGTGTGTGTGTGTGTGTGTCAAAGGATTTATCACAGAGGCTCTTAACACACACACACACACACACACACCTGCCCGCCCAGCAGCTGCCCTTTAACACAACTACTTAAGCCGCAATCTCCTGAGTACGTCCATGACTCCCTTCCCTCGTTACGCAAGGGCTCGGGTCAAGTCTGGCGTGGGCTTCAGTACCACACAGACGATGCTCAGACCTTACTCTTTGTCGCTATGATTCCCTTCCCTCGTTAAGTAAAGGAAAAAGCCAAGCTCCATCTTAACTTAATACTACTAAGGGTTCTAAGAAGTCATCATTTGCCGCAATGATTTCCTTCCTTCGTTACATAAAGGCAGAGGTCTAGCCCCATCTTCGCTTTAATACTCTACCATCTGCCGTTATGATTCCTTTCAATCGGTACATAATAGGCACAAATCTAGTCCAATGATATTCTTTTTATACAGCATCGGAAGCGGCTCAAGAGGGGTGGACGAGTGGCCAACGTGCGGGCGCGGTGTTGTGGAGGAAGTTTTGCTGTTTTACTCTCCCATTTCTGAGGCTCATCTTATCCACGCAGAAAGTGAACTAGCATCAAAATTAGGAGAGTAGAAGGGACAGAACGCGCCTGACACTCCATAACTCTCTATAACACGTAGCATGGACAAGGGAGGACAGAGAAGAAAGGGCGGGAGTTATATCAGTCTCCCATTTCTGAGGCTCATCTTATCCACGCAGAAGGTAAACAAGCAACAAAATTAAGAGAGTAGAAGGGACACAACGCGCCTGACACTCCATAACCCGTAGCATGGACAAGGGAGGACAGAGAAGAAAGGGCGGGAGTTATTATATCAGTCTCCCATTTCTGAGGCTCATCTTATCCACGCAGAAGGTAAACAAGCAACAAAATTAAGAGAGTATACGGAACAGAACACGCCTGACACTCCATAACTCGGGGTAACAAGCAACAAGGACAAACTAGGTAGCAGGCGGGAGTTTGTTAGTACTTCCCTTCTCCTTTGAGGCTTATACAAACTGTGCCACGCTGAAGAGTAAACAGGCATCAACATTATGAGTAGAAGAAACAGAACACGCCTGACGCTCCATAACTCAGGGTAAGACAAGAGTAAGAAGCAAATAAGGGAGCTTGTTACCACTCTCCCATTTCTCTGAGGCTCGTCTTGTTGAAACTGTGCCACGCTGAAGGTAAACTGGAACCAAAATTAAGAGAGTAGAAGGAACAGAACACGCCTGACGCTCCATAACTCAGAGTAATACGCAGCGAAGGGACGGACGAGGACAGCGGCAGTAAGGGCGGATAAGGGCGGGAGTTTTGTGACCACTCGCCTACTTTGCGTCCCCATAACTATGTCTTGGCTGTCACGGGGCGAGGGGACGGCGAGAGGCGCGGAGACTGATGCGGAGGGGAGGCGTGTGTCTGTGTGTCTGTGTGTGTGTGTGTGTGTGTGTGTGTGTGTGTGTGTGTGTGTACATAGTGAAATGCTTTAGTGTTCCATGATACGTCTGTAGGTGATGGAGAGAGAGAGAGAGAGAGAGAGAGAGAGAGAGAGAGAGAGAGAGAGAGAGAGAGAGAGAGAGATTCACCCATAAGCCTAAAATGTCACCACTATGTCATCACCACACTACACGTCACACCACCACCACACCATTACCACCAACACCACCACCACCACATCAACTCCAGCCTCACCCTCCCCAACCCTTTCCCAGCCACACCATTCATCACCACACCACCACCACCACCAGCCTCTCTCGTACACCACCTTCTTCCCCATCACCACAATCATCACCACCAGCCTCTCTACACACCATTCATCACCACACCACCACCAGCCTCTCTCGTACACCACCTTCTTCCCCATCACCACAATCATCACCACCAGCCTCTCTACACCACATCGCATCACAACACCACTTTTTCACCCACACTTATCACCATCATCACCACCACCATCACATCCCTGTCTTCCCCATCATCACTACCATCCTTACTTCATCACCCTCCCAATACACCACCATATCCTTACCCCTCTCATCACCCAACCTCCGTTCATCAACTATAGTCTTTACTGTATCAACCACCACCACCCTTAAAGTCCCCCCCCCTCTCTCTCTCTCTCTCTCTCTCTCTCTCTCTCTCTCTCTCTCTCTCTCTCTCTCTCTCTCTCTCTCTCTCTCTCTCGCTGGGGCTCTGCGGATATCAAGCATTCCCTGGTATTGGCAGGCCTCAAGTTGTACCAGCCAGGCCAGAGGAGGAGGAGGAGGAGGAAGAGTAGGAGGAGGTGGATTGAGAAAAGAGATGACGAGGAAGGGAGAAAGACGAAAGGAAGGAGGAGGAGGAGGAGGAGGAGGAGGAGGAGGAGGAAGAAGAGTCTGATATGAAGGAGAGAGGGCTGCGGCGGGACAGAGTGAGGCCTTTTGAGAGAGAGAGAGAGAGAGAGAGAGAGAGAGAGAGAGAGAGAGAGAGAGAGAGAGAGAGAGATTCCTACAGGGTGGAGAGAGAGATAGTCCTGCAGGGTCGGGAAGAATTAGGGAGAGGGAGGAGGGGGAGGAGAGAAAGGAGAGAGGAGAGAAAGGAGAGATGGAGAGGTCGGCAGGAACAGTATTTCTCGTGTTTCATCCACCTGAGTGAAGACCGCAGCCTCAATCTGCTGCCCTGGCTAGACGTGGCTTGGCTTGGCTTGGTGTGGCTTATCTTGGCTTGGTGTGGCTTATCCTGGCTTGGTGTGGCTTATCTTGGCTTGGTGTGGCTTGGTTTAGGTTGGGTTAACTTGACGTGGCTTGGCTTGACGTGGCTTGGCTTACCTTGGCTTGGTGTGGCTTATCTTGGCTTAGTGTGGCTTCGTTTAGGTTGGGTTGGCTCGTCGTGTCTTGGTGTGGCTTATCTTGTTTTGGCTTGACTTGGCGTGGCTTGGTGTGGTTTAGCTTGACGTGGTTTGGTTTGCCTTGGCTTGGTTTGGCTTGGTTTGGTGTGGCTTGGTCTGGCTTGGCTTGGCTTGGCTTGTTTTGGCTTGGTTTGGTGTGGCTTGGTCTGGCTTGGCTTGGCTTGGCTTGGCTTGGCTTGGTGTGATTTGGTGTGGCTTAGTCTAACTTGGTTTGGCTTGGCTTGGCTTGGTTTGGTGTGGCTTTGCTTTGCTTGTCTTGTCTTGGCTTGGCTTGGCTTGGCTGGGCTGGGCTTGGGGTGTCTTGGCTTGTCTTGGCTTGGCTTGGCGTGTCTTGGCTTGGCTTGGCTTGTCTTGGCTTGGCTTGGCTTGGCGTGGCTTGGCGTGGCTTGGCGTGCAGTGGATTGGAGTGGATTGGAACCTATGAGATGAATAAAAGGCGGAAAATTCTTGGGTCTCCTTTTTTTTCATTCTTTCTCTGAAGCCTGGCGAGGGGCAAGGCAGGAAGTGGACCCTAGCTTGGGATGGCAAAAAGGGTTGAATTCCTCCTCCTCGTCCTCTTCCTCTTCCTCCTCTTCTTCCTCTTTCTCCTCCTCTTCCTCTTCCTTCTTACTCGGGGCACGTATGGGGTATAGTTTGAAGTGGACTTTGTTATGGGTAAAAAGGACTGAATTCTCCTCCTTCTCCTCCTCCTACGCTCCCTTATACCCAAGCAGGAAAACCAAGAGGGAAATAAAGTGGATTAATCTGTCTGCCTCGCCACTTGTATTGTTGGCGCCTCCCACACACGTCTGTCTGTCCGCCTTGACCGTAGATTAGCCGCTGTGTGTGTGCCCGGCGGAGCGAGGGGCAGCGTGCATCTCTCTCTTTCATGTCCCGCATCCTCTTGTGTAAAACTAATGCGTCTCTCGTATAAGTCAAGGCGAGGAGGGGTTAGAACGTCCCTTGTGTTGTGTTTGTTTTTAGGTTTTGCTCTTAGTGTGTCTCTTTAACAAGGTGTGTGTGTGTGTGTGTGTGTGTGTGTGTGTGTGTGTGTGTGTGTGTGTCTGTCTGCCCGTGTAAGTCTGTGTGTGCGTATGGAATAATAATAATGATACTACTACTACTACTACTACTACTACTACTACTACTACTACTACTACTACTACTACTACTACTACTACTACTACTACTACTACTACTACTACTACTACTACTACTACTTCTACTACTACTACTACTACTACTACTACTAATACTACTAATAATAATAATAATAATAATAATAATAATAATAATAATAATGAGAGGCCAAAGAAAGACAGGTTGATTATACCCCCGCCAGCTGGGGTATAATCAACCTGTCTCACTTTGGCCAATTTGTCATGAGAACCTGTGCCGGGCTTCATTAAAGACGCAGTCACCCCCTTGAGTTGAGGTTGGCTGGGCGGCAGGTGGTGGGCCTCTCACTTTTAACCTCTGTACGCATGCGGTTCGACTCCTGGCTGGGGCATACTCAATAATAATAATAGTAAATGGTTTATTCATTGTCTGGCGGCCTATAGGAGGAAAATCTACACATGTATAAAGATGAAGGACTATGGTACCATGAGAAGTGATGGGGTATGGAAGGAGGTGGGAGGAAATGTAGTGTGACGAGGTGATAGGTGCCCATAAGCCCCTATTTATCTATCTGTATCTACATCTGTCTGCCTATTTATCTATCTATATGTCGCTCGATAGATAGCTACATCCGTGTAGTTATATAAACCCGTATTTTCAGACGCTAACTATTTCCAAAGGCCACAAAGGAGAGTACTCGGGTTCTCATGCGTGCTTTTCTCTTGCATGGTACAAAAGCCTTAATAAGCTCTTTTTTTTTTTTTTTACAGCAAAGGAGACATCTCAAGGGCTTAAAAATAAAAGAAAAAAATAATTATAAAAAATGCCCGCTACTAACTGCCCCTACAAAGATTAGAGAGGAGCGGCCGGAAGAGAAGTCAATTTCGGGAGGAGAGGTGTCCTGATACCCTCCTCTTGAAAGATATTTATTCAATCCCCTTTTCTTAACATATTATAATCAACTATTCATTTAATACTAGGCTTATAAAACTATGCATGGGAACACTGACACAACCTCTACCAAAGCCTTATCAAATGTTGGGTGTGTGAGCCCCAAGATGGCTGAGAATATGTGGGTGTCTATGAACCAACCTGTGTATCCCTAAGTCATCAGTCAGGCTTATAAAACTATGCATGGGAACACTGACACAACCTCTACCAAAGCCTTATCGAATGTTGGGTGTGTGAGCCCCAAGATGTTAGAGAATATGTGGCTTTGTATGAACCAACCTGTGTATCCCCCAGTCATCAGTCAGGCTTATAAAACTATCCACGGGAACACTGACACAACCTCTAGCAAAGCCCTTTCAAATGTTGGGTGTGTGAGCCCCAAGATGTGAGAATATGTGGCTTTGTATGAACCAACCTGTGCATCCCCCAGTCATCAGTCAGGCTACCTCGGTCCTTCCGGAGAGCGAGGTCACCACTTTGTTTTCTCGCACACACTTTCTTTGCCTCCTGCCGTCCCTTTGCTCCTCCTCTTTCCACATTTATCTTCGTATACATCTTTCCTTGACCGTTTCTGGCACTCTCTCCTTAGCTTCCATCTTTTATCTTCCCGTTCTTCCAAGTCTCCTTACATTCCACCTTTTACGTTCCCTCTCTCTTGCTCCTCCTCTCTCCACATTTATCTTCGTATACTTCTTTCCTTGATCGTTTCTCGCACTCTCTCCTTAGCTTCCACCTTTTATCCTCCATTTCTCCACGTGTCCTTACGTTCCACTTTTTTACCTTTCTTCTCTTGCACAATCTTCTTCCATCTTTCCTCTTTCCTTTCTTCCAACGGTCTCATCTTCTTACCTTTTTTTTCTTCCCTTTCTTTCATGTTATCTTATTTTTCATTACTTTCTCTTTCCTTTCCTTCTCCTCCTATTCTTAACCTTCCACCTATTATCTTCTCTCTTGCACAATCTTCTTCCATCTCTTTCTCTTTCCTTTCTTCCAACGGTCTCATCTTCTTACCTTTTTCTCTTCCATTTCTTCCGTGTTATCTTATTTTTCATTACTTTCTTTTTCCTTTCCTTCTCCCACCTTTTATCTTCTCTCTTGCACAATCTTCTTCCATCTCTTTCTCCTTCCTTTCTTCCAACGGTCTCATCTTCTCACACGTTTTCTATTCCCTTTCTTCCGTGTTATCTTCTTTTTCCTTCCTTTCTCTTCCCTTTCCTTCTTCCACTTTTTGTCTTCTTTCTCCCTTACTCTCCTCCTCTTCCACCTCTTACGTTCCCTTTTCTCGCACACTCTTCTTTTTCTACCTTTTCACTTCCCTTTCTTCCAGTCTCCTCTCCTTCCATCTTTTCACTTCCCTTTTTCGCACACTCTCCTCTTCTTCCACCGTTTCTCTTTCCTTATTTTCACTCTCCTCTTTTACAACCCTTTCTCTTCCCTTTCCTCTTCAACATTTTCTCTTTTCTTTCCCGTTCTTCTACCCTCTCCTCTTCTTCCACCTTTTCACTTCCACGCTCCTTCTTATCTTCCACCTTTTCTTTTCCTTTCTCTTTCATATTCCTCTTTCTCCACCTGTTTCCACCTCTCTTCTCTTTAATATGACTTCAATCTTAATCATTCCATCTCACTCTCCCTCTTCATGTCTAATTTCGCTCAATGCTCCTCTCCCGCCTCTCTTTTCACTTCGTAATTATATATATCCGTTCGGCAGACTTCAAATTATTTCCTTCTATTTCCTTCATTTTCGTGACATCAGTGATCGTCTGCTTTATCTAACTAACGCGTAACTCTGTATTAATAAATTTTCAAGACTCCCCTCAACAGATATTGATTCAATCCCCTCTTTTTAACATATTATAATCACCTATTAATTTTATATATCCTCATACTGTTAACTCAAAGGCATTATTCTGATGGTTTTAATAACTTCATTTCACTCTTATTTGCATGTATTACTCGCTTCATTATCATTTACTTCTTAATTCTTGTTTTCATCTTTTTATTTATTGGTATCGTTTCAAATATTCAAATACATTCTCCTCTTCTTATCCTCTTAACCTCTTCTTAACCTCTTTATATAACCTCAAAGTCTTCTTCATTATTCAACTCGTCATTTTCTCATCTTTCCACAATTCATGTAACTTGTGCAGTCTTAATTTCTCTTATCATTTATTATCCTTTCAATATGCAAATACATTCTTCCCATATGAATACTGAAATGAAACCTGCGTCAATTCTAAATATATTTCAGTAATCTATTTGTTCTTTTTTTGTCTTCCCGCTAATCAGTTAACTTGTGCAGTCTTGATTGATCTTATTATTTATTATCCTTTCAATATGCAAATACATTCTTCCCATCTGAATCTTTAAATGGAACTTGCGTCAACTCTTAGTATATTTGTCTTGATTTTTCGTTATTTTCTTGTCTTTCCGCAAAATCAGTTAACTTGTGCAGTCTTGATTTCTCTTATTATTTATCATCCTTTCAATATGCAAATACATTCTTCCCATCTGAATCTTTAAATAAAACCTGCGGCAACTCAAAGTATATATATTTGTTTTTATTTTCGTTATTTCTTATTTTCTTTTCTTTCCGCAAAATCACGTAACTTGTGCATTTTCAATTTTGTCTTTATATATTGGTATCATTCAAAGGCTTCAAATACATTTTCCCCATCTTCATCTATTTACAGGACCTCCGCTAAATGTATTTCAGCATCATATTCGCAATTTTCTCGTCTTTTCCGCCAATCAGTTAACTTACGCAGCCCCTCTTTCTCTCCCTTCAGCCTCGCCTTTGCTATCATTTCAAATACATTCTTCCCATTCAGTCCTCTTTATAGAAGCTGCATTAGCTAACTATTTCGATATTTCATTCGTCATTCCCTCGTCTTCACGCAAAATGACATAACTTGTGTAGCCCGTTTTTCTCTCCCAAAGCTTGCCTATATTATCACTTCAAATACAGTCTTCCTATTCTAACTTCTTTATACAACCTACATCAATTATAAGCATTTCAGTATTCTACTCATCATTTCCTCGTTCCCTCAAATTAAGTAACGTGCAGCCCATCTTCCTCCTTCCAACCTTGCTTATATTATCACTTCAAATACGTTCTTCTCATTCTAACCTCGTTATAGAACCTTTGTCGACTCTAACTCTGTAGCATTATTCTCTTCGTCTATTTAGTGCAGCCCTTCTTCCTTCCTTCAACCTCGCTTATATTATCACTTCAAATACGTTCTTCCCATTCTAACCTCTTTATAGAACCTTTGTCAACTCTAACTCTATTTCATTATTCTATTCGTGTTTTTACTGCAGCCCGTCTTCCTCCCTTCAACCTCGCCTATATTATCATTTCAAATACGTTCTTCCACTTCTAACCTCTGTATAGTACTTGCATTAACTCTAACTCTATTGCGATATTCTCTTCGTCCTTTTAGCGGTGCCCGTCTTCCTTCCTTCAACCTCGCTTTATTATCATTTCAAATACTCTCTTCCCATTCTAACCTCTTTATAGAACCCCCAGGAACCCTAAGTCAATTTTAGTATTTCATTCGTCTTTTTCTTCCCTCTCCGTAAATCAGGAAACTTATTATCATTTCAAATACACTCTGCCCATTCTAACCTCCTTATGGAACGCACGTCAACTCCATATCAGCATTTCACTCGTCATTTCCTCACCTCCCGGCAAATCAGGCAACTTGTGCGGCGCGTCCCGTCTTCCTCCCTCACCTTGCCTTCTTCCCTTTGAGCTTCTCCGCCTCAGTCGTCTCTCATCTCGTCCCTTCCATTCTTTTCCCCACCAGCACGCCGCGTCAAAGGTTTCATTCCCTCCACACACACACACACACACACACACACACACACACACACACACGTCCAGTCTTTCTCCTGCTCTCTCGTGCACACTTATAGATTTCTCTGACGTGTTCACCTTTACCTTTGTGTTAATTCTCTCTCTCTCTCTCTCTCTCTCTCTCTCTCTCTCTCTCTCTCTCTCTCTCTCTCTCATCGCTGGTCGTCTCACTTTCTCCCACCCTTATCCTTCTCTCTATCATCCTGGCACTGGGAAAGGCTATCAGATGAGCGATTTCTTCCCTTCTACCTTTCCATGTCTCCCTCACTCCCTCTCATCGCTGGTCGTCTCTCTCTCCCTCTCTTAACCCTTCTCTCTAGCATCATGGCAGAGGAAAAGGCTATCAGATGAGCGATTTCTTCCCTTCTACCTTTCCATGTCTCCCTCCCTCACACCCTCTCATCGCTGGTCGTCTCTCCCGCACTCTTATCCCTCCCTCTAGCATCACGGCAATGGGCGAGGCTATCCGATGAGAGAGTTCCCAGCGACCGGCGCCTCACGTATTACTCTGAACGTCCGCCGCCAGCGTGCAAGAGGCGGCGGCGGACCACTAGCGCGGCAATGGCAGCCAAACGGTCGAGAATTAGAGTTTATTTTTTAGCGGTGGAGTTCACCCAATGTTCGGGAAGCAATGGCGCGCTGCAGCGGGGAGGAGCAACGCGAGGCTAACGGCGCCATTAAGTTTTATTATACATTTCTGTGAGCGACGCGGCGAACTCCGGGCCGGCAAGACAAACAAACACTTGGCCGGGCGGAGAAACTTGTGTTGTGTGTGTGTTGGGTCGGGTTGTGTTGCGCCGGATAGAAAAAGAAATGCAGGCGATGGAGTGTGTGGTGTTATGTAGTGTTGCGATAGTACAGTTTTGTGGGCTGGTGTTTGGTCCCCTTTTTGAGTGTGTGTGTGGGGTCTCTCTCTCTCTCTCTCTCTCTCTCTCTGTGTGTGTGTGTGTGTGTGTGTGTGAGAGAGAGAGAGAGAGAGAGAGAGAGAGAGAGAGAGAGAGAGAGAGAAAATCAAGCCGTCTGAATGGCATATAGAGTTCAGATGAAAGACAAAATCTCACAACAGCATCCATTGAGTGAGTTTCCAGCATCGTGAAAATCACCGCAGAGAGAAACAACAACAACAACAAAAATTGACCCCTCTTTCGGCCACCTCTTTTGATTCTTTTTAGGAGCAGCGAACAGCGGGCCTTTTTTTTTATTATTATTTCCTTTTTTTGTGTGCCTTTGAGCTGTCTCCTTTGTTGTAAAAAGAAAATAATAATAAAAAAATAAAAAAAACGGAACAGCTTCATCCCTCACATCGCCATCTCGGGCCAAAAACTGCTCCGACTTTGCTCAATTTTCATGTCTTCTTTGTTCCTGCATTGTTCCGATCTCTTTGAAGGAGGGGAGTGTTGCAGGGATCTGTGGCTCAAGAGTTGGCGTTCACTCCTTGGTTTCTTTTGTCCGTCTTGATCTGTTTTGTCTTGATTGTCTTGACTTTTGTATTGTCTTGATGGTCTTGATTATTGTATTGTCTTGTCTTGATTTTCTTCACTCTCATGTTGTCTTGATTTTCTTGACTTGAGTACTGTCTTGATTGTCTTGATGATTGTATTGTCTTGTCTTGCTTTTCTTCACTCTCATGTTGTCTTGATTTTCTTGACTTGAGTGCTGTCTTGATTGTCTTGATGATTGTATTGTCTTGTCTTGCTTTTCTTCACTCTCATGTTGTCTTGATTTTCTTGACTTGAGTGCTGTCTTGATTGTCTTGATTGTATTGTCTTGATTTTCTTTAATTTTGTACTGTCTTGATTGTCTTGATTCGTGTATTGTCTTGCCTTGTTTTTGTCTGTCCTGTCTAGTTCTGTCTTGTCCTGTCTTGTTCTGTCTTGTCCTGTCTTGTTCTGTCTTGTCCTGTCTTGTTCTGTCTTGTCCTGTATTGTTCTGTCTTTTGTCGTCTTATCTTGTAAGTCTTGTTTTGTCTTGCCTTGATTTGTCTCGTCTTGACTTTTGCCTTGATGTGTCTTGTCTTACCTGTTAAACACTCATGAAAACCCGACTAATCTCCTTTGTGGCCTTAGGAAATGGTTGTTGTGACAGCCAGAAGCGTCGAATACGGACCAGGCAGCTTAGCAACGTCTTTATAGTGTCGCCTCGCAAGAATAATCTTCCTGCAGGATCCGCTCTTCTTCCCACACTCTCACATGAACGAAAAGCACCCGTCAGACTACTGCAAAAACCTTTAGTCTGGTGTAGTCAGCTACGTATGCCCTAAAACAGTATAATTTCGTATTAATAATCAGGAAGCAGGATCCTATTCTCCATTAGACGATTCCGGAATTAGACTTCAGGGAATCGCGAACACCACTCAACGACGCAATCTCGTATTATCTGTGTTCACGCTATTTCGTCTGTGATGTGCCTTAATGCATGCTTGTTTTGCGTTGTTAGAACCGGTAAAGTTGTGTTGCGTTTCGGTCTTTTCCTTTTGTTTACACGACACACCATGTCACGAACACAACTTAACGACACAGCCTCGTATTATCAATCTTCACGTAATTTCCTCTGTGTTGTTCTATAATGAATGCTTGCTTTGCGTTACGTTAGAAACGGTAAAGTTATGTTACGTTTCGGTCCTTTCCTTGTGTTCATACGTCACGGAGAGTCTTTAATATATAACAGACGGACGGCGCGTCGCTAGCGATTCAAAAGGACCCAGTGGTAAGACTCAGCCCAAAAACGTGTCTGCCGGCCTTCCACACACGCCGCTGATGCACTACGACGATGGCTCGGCAGGCAGGTCAGGTTGAGGCTCGCTGGCCGCTCCCGTTGCAGCCTAATGGGCGAGGCGTGAGCGCGATGCTGGACGAAGGCGGAGAGGCACGTGGCGGGAACGTTCACGGTTAAAGAAGATAGGTAAGAACTGGTGCGCAAATTCATCATTCATTCTTCACTCTTTTGTTCCTTCCGCTGGTAAACTCTGAAACAGCCTTCCTTCGTCTGTATTTCCTCCTGCCTACGACTTAAGCTTTTCAAGAGGAGAGTTTCAGGAGAACTCTACACCCGAAATTTATCTCTACTCTGGCTTTTCATTCTTTATCGTTTGTCGGAGCACCATCTAGCGGGCTTTTTTGTTGCTGTTTTAGTTTTTTGCCCTTGATCGACCTCCCTCTATGTTAAAATAATAGGGTAGTGAACGAGTACAACAAACTAATTAAGAAACTTATGTCTGTGTGGGTCGTTGTAAAACAGCCAGACAATTTTAGCTTTTTTTTTACAGCGAGAGGCAGCTCATGGACAAAAAACAAACAAAAAACAAAAGAAAAACAAAGAAGTCGTCCAGGCGTTGCTCCAGCCACCGATAAAAAGATTGAGAGGCCAGAGGAGAGGGCAGTTTCGGAAGGTACATTCAGTGTCGGTGTCAATCTGGCTGCTAGTTGGTTAGTTACGTATTTACTCAGGGGAAAAAAAATAATAATGAAAAAAAAGCCCGCAACGGATACTTTTTCTTTCTTTTACAGCGGAGTTAAATCACAAAGCTTCATTGAGGAACGCGTGTAATGAGCGGCTGATGTAGTATTCAATTCACTCTTCATTATGTCTTAGTTCGCTAGTATAAGACACTTTGGCTTCTCACATCAGCTATTTCTAAAGGTCAAAGAGGGATCAGTCGGGTTCTAATGAGTGTTTCTTTAGGTTCATGGTACAGAAGAAGGGTCAAACTACCACCAGGGCCATAAAACTACCCCTGGAATGCTAAAAAACTCCTAGCCTTGTTAAATAAATATGAAACTGGCGCGACGATGTTTAGTAAATATAATCCTGGTCGGTATTATAAGACACTTTGGCTTCTCACATCAGCTATTTCTAAAGGTCAAAGAGGGATCAGTCGGGTTCTAATGAGTGTTTCTTTAGGTTCATGGTACAGAAGAAGGGTCAAACTACCACCAGGGCCATAAAACTACCCCTGAAAATGCCTAAAACTCCTACGAAAGCCTTGTTAAATATGTGAACTTGGGCGACGAAATGTTTAGTAATGCGCCTCTTAATCTCGTAATCCATTCATCGCGTTGGATCTGGATCAAAGCGGAGAGGGAAAAAAATTATAAAAAGATCGTAAACTTTTATCCCTATCATACCAGGAGGAGGGTATCAGCACACCTCTCCTCCCGAAATTGACCTATCTTTCGGCCACTCCTCTTGCCTCTTTTGTAGGAGCAGTGAGTAGCGTTTTTTTATTCATTATTGTTTCCTTTTTCTTTTTGCCCTTGAACTGTTTCCTCTACTGTAAAAAAAAAATACTTTCCTAAAATACTGAGTGAACACGCCGGGAGCCTCGCGGTGCACGGTGGCGCGGGCAGGAAGCAGGAGGTATCATGCACAACTGAGGCAAGATCTAAATAATCTCAGGTCAACCAACTCGTGGGACAAATTTCATTCCTCTCCGCGCAGGTGTTGATGATTTATTTAGACCTTGAGCTGAGGAAGGAGACGAGAGCGCAAGAAAGGTGGTGGTGTGAGGGGTGGAGGAGTAGGATAGAGGCGTATCGGTGGCTTATAAGACGAGGGAGGGAGAGGTAGGGAAGGCCAGGAAGGAGAAAGGGAAGAGGAGTGGGTTCGAGGTGGTCAAGTACTCCGAGACGTGACATGGGCGTGAGTGAGAGTGGACATGGTAAGAGTGTAGGTAATGCGTGCAGGGATCGTGGCGGAGGCTAAGATGGGAGTGGAAGGGCGGCGGGAGAGACAGGAAATATAGACAGGGAGGAGTATGAGTGGGCAGCCTGAGGTGGGGTTCATAACATGGGCGTGGGGGTCAGAGTGGCCATGGTAGAATTTTAGGTGTAGCGTGCGGGGTCGTGGTGAGGCTGGTATGGGAAAGGTAGTGAGGCGGGAGGGGCAGGGAGGACATATAGGCAGGGTTCGTGATATGGGCGAGGGTGAGTGGGTATGGTAAGACTGTAGATGTAGCGTGCGGGGGCGTGGCGAGGCTGGTATGGGAGAGGCAGAGACGGAGGGGCAGGAAGGAAACATGGAAGAGTATCGGTGGTCAGCTTGAAGGGTCCGCGGCTCTCAGGTACTTGAGGACAAAGTGGCAAGACGTAACCTGACAAGGCTGATCTTGTTACGGGACGGTGGACTCACTGGCTCACCGGCTGGCCCCGCGGGACCCTACCTGAGCCCCTCTGGCTTGTTAGGTAAAGGTAAAGTTGGGGGCATGCGCTACATCAACAGTGGTGGTCTCCGTACCATTGGTCCTTGTGCATGTGGTTGGGAAGAACCCGCTAACTAGTGCAACATCCGGGTTCCCGCAGTTTACTTCCCCAAGTTTCCCCTGGCACCCATTCATCGACCATCCCGAAATGAAGAATGAACACCTGGGTTGACTGCGCACAGACTGCCCAGGCCGGGATTCGAACTCAGGCTTGCAGATTCGTAGTTAGGCACGATAACCACTGACTGCATCACGGAGACGGACACCTGGTTTGATATCCTTCCTCTAACCTACATAGCTCCCCTTCCTTCTATCACTCGTCTCCGTCGCTTCCTGTCCCATTCACCCTTCAATGAATAATCTCTCTTACCCTTTCCACCGACAATTATGTATCCCCCCTCGCTCTCCCCTCGTTCACCAACTCCAGCCAACGACCCTAGAGGTAAAGGTAAATTTTGGGACATACGCTACAACTTCCCGTTTCCTCGGTGCTCATCTCCGTCGCATAGGTCCTTGACACTGGTTCATAAATTCACAACGTCTCTGTACTGGCTCCAACGACCATAAAAGTTAAGCTAAAGTTGGGAGCATACGCTATAGCTGTGCGTGGCTCGGTGCTCATGTCCGCTGCATCTCCCTTGACGCTGGCTCCTAAACTCCCAACGACTAGTCCCCTAAATCCTCATGTCACAAAGGCAGCACGCAGGAAAATTCAGCAGCGGTTTCATACTTCCCGTTCCCCATTCCTGAACATGATCCTTAACCAGGTTAGTGAGGGGGAGGAAGGCTGGGAATCAGGAGGCTTGGCAGGCCGGGCCTCGACACACACACACACACACACACACACACACACACACACACACACACACACACACACGCACACACAGCTTTCAGCATCAGGTAATCTGCATCATCACAGAATGTTCCCTCTTCCCCCTCGCTTCGCTCATCCCTCAGGTCATTTGAGGAACGGAGAATTGAAAACAGATGGACGTTAGATGTATAGATAGCTTACTGCAGTACAGAGGGACGGATGGGGATCACACACACACACACACACACGTCCGTTCTCAGCCTTTGTCTGGTCTTGAAGCTTAATACTGACATCTATAAACAAGAGATTACGAGTCCAGCACGAGATCAGGGTATGGTAAACTACACACACAACTTCTCCCACCCACCCCAACACCCACACCCAAACCTACACACACACACACACACGTTAAAAATAAAGCCGAGGCTAACCCAACATCACACGGTCAGCCATTAAGCCTCTGCCCCTAGCCCTCTCCTCGCCTCCTCCCGCTCCTTGACTATTGAATTATGTAATTAAGGCCTTAACTAACACTCCCTGACCCTCGCACGCCCACTAAACACGTCAGGCTGGCCACGCTTACCCTCGCCTTCCCTATACACACACACGGGCCGCGTCCCAGCCCGCCATTACCATCTCGACCGGACAGAAAGTGACGGACGGCGGACTGCTTGGCTCACTGATTGGACCGCGGTGTGACCCTGCCTGATTCTGCCCCTTCCTTTGTACTCTTCCTTTCATGGATCCTCTTCTCTCTATACCCGACCCCTTTACCTCTTGGTCCCTTGAAATGATCTGACATGGCTCCTCTTCCCTCTCTTCCCTTTACCTTCAGAAGAATGAGAAGATAGTAATATGAAATAGTTTTATTACTAGATAGCAGGCATGTGATGAGTGTCAAAACATTAGGCGTCTTCAAATGAGGTTAAGTAGTTCACGGATAGTGAGGATATGTGCTTGTATAATGAAACATTTCGCTGCCCACACATACACATAATTGAGAAGGCTTTCGTTGGCGTTTTGGGCATTTCCGGGGATAGCTTTATGAGCCTGGTGGTAGTCTGACCCTTCTTCTGTGCCATGGATGAGAAAAAAATACCCCTGAAAACCCGATTAATCTCCCTCTCGGCCTTTGGAAATAGTTGATGTGGGAGGGGAAGCGTCTGAGAATACCGCCCCATATGGTGCTCTGTTCACAGCAGCTGTCTCGTGTAGACGACTGCCCTCTTTGCCTACCCGTGTCCTTGACCCATATTCTCAAACATTTGGGAACTTACACACCACATTTGATAAGGCTTTCGTAGAGCCTGTGTAAGTATTTCCAGGGGTAGTTGTATGAGCCTGTGGTAGTTTGACAGGACTTTCGTAGAGGTTGTATATTTCCAGGGGTAGTTTAATGAGCCGAATGGTAGTTTAACAAGGCTGTCGTAGAGGTTGTGTTAGTATTTCCACGGGCAGTTTCCTGAGCCTAGTGATAGTTTGACAAGGCTTCTGCACCATGAACGTGAAAAAAACTCGTGAGAACCCGTCTGATTTCCTTTGCGGCCTTTGGAAATAAGTGTTGAGAGCTTATGTCCTTGAAGGTTTTGTGCCTTTGCCTAACAGAGACGAGGGCTGCGGAGGGTGAGGCGGGAGCAGGCGTGTTTTCTCCCGGACGCCACAACAGCCGTTAGTCTTCCAGTGAGCACCCAGCGACACTCTAGAGGCTCTTTAATTGCAACGTAACTAAACGCATTCAGTATTTTCATTGTCTCCTATTTTCTTTTGAACACCCGAGGAAGGAGTCACGGGCAAACTACGAGCATAACCGGTGTAAAAAAAAGCCCGCAAACATTGAAGTAAAAAAGCCCGCAAACCAATGGAGTAAAAAAAGCCCACAAAATTAGCAATACCCTGAAAGAAAGTGTTAGAGAATTCCAAAGGAGTATTCAGAAACGGCACGAGAGGCGTCCAAATTAAAGTAGAGGAAGCAGCTCAAGGGTGAAAATATGTGAAAAAAAAGTCCATTATTCTTCTTTGCAGTAGTGTCAATACTAACCTTCAAGGCTAAGACAAAGGCTGAGGAAGGACTTTTATTCCGTCTATGTAGGCTCAATTGAAAAAAAAAAAGATTCGTATAGGCCAACCGGTCTCTTGCAGACTCCTTACGTTCTTATGTTCTTATCATTTTGACAATAGATAGTTTTCCGTTTAAACTTTTCTTTTTTTTCATATATGAGTAATATTCAAGTGTAAAGGGGATTAAATAGTAGTAGTAGTAGTAGTAGTAGTAGTAGTAGTAGTAGTAGTAGTAGTAGTAGTAGTAGTAGTAGTAGTAGTAGTAGTAGTAGTAGTAGTAGTAGTATGATGATGATGATGATGATGATGATGATGATGAGGAGGAGGAGGAGGAGGAGGAGGAGGAGGAGGAGGAGGAGGAAAAAGAGAAGGATGCAGGATAAAGATAAAGAGCAGGAGGAGAAGCAGGAGGAGAAGGAGGAGGAGGAGGAGGAGGAGGAAGAAGAAGAGGAAAAAACGAAGGATGCAGGATAAAGATAAAGAGCAGGAGGAGAAGCAGGAGGAGGAGGAGGAGGAGTAGGAGGAGGAAGAAAAAGAGAAGGATGCAGGATAAAGATAAAGAGCAGGAGGAGGAGGAGGAGGAGGAGGAGGAGGAGGAGAAGGATGCAGGATAATGATAAAGAGCAGGAGGAGAAGCAGGAGGAGAAGCAGGAGGAGGAGGAGGAGGAGGAGGAGGAGGAGGAAAAAGAGAAGGATGCAGGATAAAGATAAAGAGCAGGAGGAGAATAAGAAGAAGGAGAAGGAGGAGGAGGAGGAGGAGGAGGAAGAGTTTGAGGAGGAGGAGTTGGAGGAGGCGGAGCAGGAGGAGGTGGTGGAGGAGCTGGAGGAGAAGTATTATTAGTAGTAGCAGTGCAGGAGTTCAGTATGGCAGGATTACAGGACGCTAGGGAATAGCGGGCTTGCGGGCGGGCGGGTGGGCGGCGGGGTGGGGGTCGAGGAGCGGCACACACTGTACTCCCTGGCTTGCTCTAAACACATTACGCGGCGCCTGTACCGCCGTGTCGCTCGCCGTGAATAATGATAATTAACCACGTCTGAGGCTGCCAGGCGGAGACTTGGGGCCCCGAGCACCTTAACTTAAGGCCGCACAGATAAGGTACGAGTCTTGCGCGGCCTCGGAATAATAATGATAATAATAACAGTAAAAATGATAATAATAATATAATATGGTCTATTATTCACCCAAAAGAACTTATAGTAGACATTAATATAACAGAAGAAAGGAGTAGGAGGAAGAGGACTAAGAGAGAGCACACACACACACACACACACACACACACACACACACGTATACACACATGTTTACGTAATTCCTGTGCTTCCAATTGTTCATTCCAACTTAAACGAGCTCGCACCTGGCGCATTCCCACAACCGCTTTCTCTCTCTCTCCATTACTTCCTTCGTTATCTCCTCCATCACGTATATTTCTTTGTTTATCTATCCTCTATCTGTTTATCTATCTATTATTTTTCTACGTTTCGTTTATGGCATCGGTAGGCTTTTTTGGTGCGGCCTGGTGGTGGGTCCAAGCCCGCTATGGCGCAGGCAAGTGTTTATAATGGCGCCATCTTGCTTAACTCATGCCGTCCCAGGAGCTCAGTTTTTATCCTCTTTTTAAGGAGGGAATCTGTAGTCTGAGTTGCTAGGTGGTCTTCAGGACAGCATGTGGGTAGTCTAAGGAGTAGGAGCTAAAAAATTGCCACCTTGTTTGTCGCGGCGAGCAGGACGGGAACCTACGCCCTCCTGAATGCCGCGCCCCCGCCTATCTATCTATCTGTCTATGTATCTGTCTATTTACTTTTATATGTATCTATCAACCTGTGGCCATTCTCATTTTATATATTTGTGTCAGCTTGAACACTTCTCAAACACGCTTACCACTCAGCCACCGCCTCCCAATCTCTCTTTCTGTCTACGTATATGTCTGTTTACTTTGCTGCGTAAGTCCGTCTACTTGTGGCCAGTTTCATTTTATATATTTGTGTATCTATCCATCTCTAAACTTTTGTATAAACTTTTCTTTCTTCCGCCTGTACTAAATCCTGTATTTCTCCTCTCCTCCTCATGTCTCTCCCTCTCCCTGCCTCTTCCACCTTTCTCCACTCCTCCACGGCATGTCTACCCACCACCTTGGCAACACCCCCTCCTTCGGCCACTCCCAATACACTCCGCGGTATGAAGGCTCCCCGGCAGTCCCAATATTTAGAGTAAAACTTGCCCGCGAGTTTGTTCACAGCGGGGGGAGATTTCGCGGCGGTGACGGTGTGATGTTATGAGCATGATTATTATTATTTGGAACCCGCGAAGTTTTCTCCTTGTGTGTGTGTGGGGAGGGAGGGGGGGAGAAGAAGGAGGAGGAGGACTGGGGAGGGAGGGTGCGAAGGAGGAGGAAAGGTGAATGGGGAGCTTGTGTGTGTGGGGGAGGGAAGGGGGAAGGAGGGAGGGGGTTGTGAGGGGAGGGATATGGGGAGGTTGTGTGGGGGGTAATTGTGTGTGTGTGTGTGTGTGTGTGTGTGTGTGTGTGTGTGTGTGTGTAATATGGAGGGAAAGGCGTTCACAGGTAGGCAACTCTCTCTCTCTCTCTCTCTCTCTCTCTCTCTCTCTCTCTCTCTCTCTCTCTCTCTCTCTCTCTCTCTCTCTCTCATTTTCGCCGCTCCCCGGTTAAGGTCAGACCACTTAGATTTAACCACACGCTCTGTAATTCTGGGTAATTCTAGGTAATTCCATTTAATTTCTCTCTCTCTCTCTCTCTCTCTCTCTCTCTCTCTCTCTCTCTCTCTCTCTGAACGTTGCAGTCGAAGTTAAGCGTGGAGATGATGATAATGATGATGATGATGATGAGCAGGAGGAGGAGGAGGAGGAGGAGGAGGTAGAGGAAGAGGAAGAGGAAGAAGAGGAAGAGGAGGAGGAGGAGGAGGAGGAGGAGGAGAAGGAAATACAACTACTACTACAAATAATAACAATAATAATAATAATAATAATAATAATAATAATAATAATAATAATAATAATAATAATAATAATAATATCAATAATAATAATGATGATAATAATAGTAACAACCCCACGGATCCACATATTAGAGTTTCTTCATTAAGGCACACGGAGGAGGCAGGTAAGTGACAATTATACACGTTAATTACACTACATCTTGAAGGTGCCGAGAAGACAAGTAACAGTCACGTCTTGTCACGGCCGCGTATGTCAACCCACTGACTTTACTGCGACAAAGACTCATATTCTCAAACATTTCCTGGACTTCATATACATCGATTTTTTATACAGAACTTTCTTAGAGGTTGTGGGTATAGCCGAGGTCAGTTTTAAGACCCTGTTGATAGCTTTGATAAGGCTTATGCACCTCGAATGTTAAAAAGAAAAAAAAACGCTCATGAGAACTCGACTAGTCTCCTTTGTGGCCTTGGAAAATGTTTATGAAGAATGTTTGTGATGAAAAAATGTTTATGAAATGTTATGAAATGTTATGAAGAAAGTTTGTGATGAAAAAATGCTTTGAAATGTTATGTAATGTTATGAAAAATGTTTGTGATGAAAAAATGTTAATGAAATGTTATGGCAAATGTTCGCTATGAAAAAATGTTAGTGAAATGTTATGACATGTTATGAAAAATGTTTGTTATGAGGAATGTGTGATGAAAAACTATGAAATGTTATGAAAAATGTTTGTGATGAAAAAATGTTTACGAAATGTTATGAAATATTATGAAAAATGTGTGATGAAAGAATGTTTATGAAATGTTATGAAAAATGCTTGTTATGAAAAATGTTTGTGATGAAAGTGTTAATGAAATGTTATGAAATTTTATGAAAAATGTTTGTTATGAAAAATGTTTGTTATGAATATTCGACTAATCTCCTTTGTGGCCTTGGAAAATGTTTGTTATGAGAGCCGAAAGCGTCTAAAATTAAAGGTCTGACAAGCAAAAATAATTACGTCGCCTTTCCTGCTGTCTACACTTACACAAAAACACATAATTATATTCTCAATTTACATATAAAACACTTAACACTTGTATTTCTTCTTGTCTTCGCTCGTACGAGAACACATAACACTAACTCTATTTGCTTTTGCAGGAGAAGCGCTTAACTTAACTTTGTATTTTCTGAGTTTATCGCCCTTGAGCTGCGTCCTTCACAATAAAAAAGCAGTAAATAAATCCGGCTGTAACTCACGCGCACAACAGGTAACACTCGCTGCCTCCATCCACGGCCCAACGTTCACAGCTTGCAACACTTACCTGGAAGAGAGAAAGAGGCAGGTTAATTAGGCATCATTACCTTCACATCTTAGCTTACATCCAAGGTAATTAACAGTGGACTAAATTTTGTTTTCATTCCCCTTCTGGTACTTATCCGTCTCTTCCTCTTCCTCAGCTTATATCAGCATCCCTCCCTTCCTCTTCCACCTCCTCCTGGCACAAATACGTAAAAGAGAGAGAGAGAGAGAGAGAGAGAGAGAGAGAGAGAGAGAGAGAGAGAGAGAGAGAGAGAGAGAGAGAGAGAGAGAGAGAGAGAGAGAGAGAGAGAGAGAGAGAGAGAGAGAGAGAGAAAAAAAAGGTAACCGTTTTACCATCTACACTTGCAACACAAAACAGAGAGAGAGATAAAAAGGAAAGAGACTGAAAAGATGAAAATAAGGAAAGAGACTGATTAGAAAGGGAGGAAAGTGAATGAAAAAAGAGGGAAAAGTGAGGGAAAAAGAGAAAGAAAGATGGTAACAGTTTTATCATCTACACTTGCAACAAAAATCACATAGATAAAAATGAAAGAGAATGAAAAGATAAAGGAAAGAGACTGATTACAGAGGGAGGAAAGAGAATGAGAAGAAAGGGAAAAAGAAAGAGAGAGAGAGAAAGAAGGTAACAGTTTTAGAGTTACACTTGCAACAAAGAACAGAGAGAGTGAGAGACAAAAAGGATAGCAGCTTCAGCATTTACACTTCCAAGAATCAACACAGAGACGGAAACACAAAGAAAGCAACAGTTTTCACATTTACACTTTCAACAATAAACGTAGAGAGAGAGGAAGAGAAGGAGGATTACAGTTTTCGCGTTCGTACTTCCAAAACAATGAATAAAGAAAGACGAATAGAAGAAAGGATGTAGTCAAAAGAGTAATAAATAACCCCTCGGCAAATTCTGAGCATTACAGCATTACGAAACACTTTTGTCGTGCTCAGAGGGACATATTTATTTTATTCTGCCTTTGAGCTGCTTCCTTGACTGTAAAACCGCAAGAAAGAAGTTAAAAGTAAGTAGTTTTAACATTTTATACTTCCAACAACAAACAGAGAGAGAACGAGACAAAGAGGGTAAGGTTTCATCATCTATAATTCCAACAAGCAAGGCGGAGAGAAAATGGCTTATAAGTCATAGTTTCAAGTAGCGGACAGGCAGGCAGGCAGCAGCGAGGCGTCCATTGACAGACAGAGACGGTAAGGTTTCATCATCCAGAGAGAATGGTTGACAAGTCGTCCCTTCCACCACACCCACACCTACACCCTTAGTAAGAGAGGACTGGGGCATCAGGCAGGCAGACAGACAGTGAGGCGTCCATTGACAGACAGAGGCGGTAAGGTTTCATCATCCAGAGAGAATGGTTGACAAGTCGTCCCTTCCACCGTCCGCACCCTTAACAGAAGACTGGAGCATCAGGCAGGCAGGCAGGCAGGTATACAGGCAGACAGGCAGGCAGCAGCGAGGCGCCCATTGAGGTAAGCCTCCCCCAAGGTCGAGGTATTGTTCGCCGCTCCCTTGACGGTCTCCAGGCTGCATGCACGTCACGGCTACATCAGCGAGGGGACATATGCACCCTCTCTCACCTTGCTTTGTTTTCGCTTATTCGCAGCTGAGGAAACATATCTGAACCAACCGCACCTAATGCAACCCAGAACATCATAACATTACAACATCCGGATGTATCACAACATAACGTAACCAAGGAAAAGCCAGCCGCCCTCTCGCCTTGCTTTGTTTTCGCTTATTCGCAGCTGAGGAAACATATCTGAACCAACCTCACCTAATGCAACCTAGAATATCATAACACAACAATATCTTAGAATATCGCAACATAACATAGCCAAGGAAAATTCGCAGGCACCCTCTCCTCGTCCTTCTTCCCGCTCCGCCATACCAAAGAACATGCCCGACTGAACCTTATCTAATGCAACCTAGAACATCACCGAGAATACGATACGGTAACATCCTGGAACATCATCACATACCATAACCCTCTCTTTCACCTTCCTTCGTCCCCGCTCGTGAGCATCAAAGAAAAAAATAATCACCTTTCCTAATCTTGCCTTTTATTACAGTAGAGGAGGCAGTTCAAGGGCAAAATTAAGGTCAAACAGAAAAGCCTGATGACACTGCTCCTGGAAATAGATGATTGAGTAGATGACATAGTAGATAAGAGGGTCAAAATGCGATTGAGAGGTTTTCATGCTCCCCTCTTGAAAGTGTTTCAAGTCGTAGGCAGGAGGAAACTTAGACTAACATGACATAACCAGGGCAGAGACACTTGCACGCTCTGAACGTCTCATCCACCACCCAATAATGAACACAAAGAAAAGGAGAAAAAATAGGATAGAGAGGGCTTCATACTCCCCTCTTGAAATTGTGTTAATTCGTAGGCAGGAGGAAACCTAGACGAACATAACATAACCAGGGCAGAGACACTTGCACCCTGTTAACTTCTCATCCACTACCCAATAATGAACACAAAGAGAAGGAGAAAAAACAGGATAGAGAGATCTTGATACTCCCCTCTTGAAAGTGTTTTAAGTCGTAGGCAGGAGGAACTTAGACTAACATGACATAACCAGGGCAGAGACACTTGCACCCTCTGAACTTCTCATCCACCACCCACTAATGAACACAAAGAGAAGGAGAAATAAAGAAGGTATAAATAAGTAATGTTAAGTGATAAGTAGGTTTAACATTTTACACTTCAAACAACAAACACACACAAAAAAGAAAAACGGAAAGGCTGTTCGCCCACCACTGCCACGCGCGTCCTCACTCTGTTTTCTCCATCACCACACACACACACACACACACACACACACACACACACACACACACACAAATAAAAGTTTTTGCACCATCAAAGACTAAGATTACACACACACACACACACACACACACACACACACACACACTCTTGAATATATATATACACGCACCCACAACAATCATCAAAAAACACACACGCTCTCCACAGTACCCACAACAAACTCGCTTAAACACACACACACACACACACACACACACACACACACACACACACACGCCGCAGCCTTGCCAAAAATACCGAATGAAAGTATAATCCAAGAATGATAAATATTTAAAACTTTGGAGACACTGCCCGCCACACTGACAGGGAGGGAGAGAGGGAAGAAGAGAAGGGGGGAAGGAATGAAAGGAATGAGGGTGAAAGAGAAGGGAGTGAAAGAATGCGAACGAAGGAGGAATGAAAGGAAGAAAGGAGCTTGGAGTGCAAAAGAAGGGAGTAGAAGGATGGAAAGGAAAGAGTAGGAAGTAGGAAGGAGAAGAAGGGAATGATTAACTTAAAAGGGAAGACAAGAGAATGGAAGAGACTGAAAGGAGGGAGACAATAATGGAGGAAGTAAAGAAGAAAAAAGATGAAGTTGAAATGGAAGACAAGAGAAAAGGGAGTGAAAGAATGGAAAGGAAAAAGGAGGAAGAAGGAGACAAGAGGGAATGGAGGAAGGAAAGAAGAGAACGATGAAATTGAAATGGAGGACAAGAGAAAAGGGAGTGAAAGAATGGAAATAACAGCTATTGAAGAAGAAGGAGGAAGAAATGGAACGATTAACTAGAGAGGGAAGACGAGAGATCGGAAAAAAGTGGAATGATGAAAAGGGCAGTGGAGGAAAGAATGGAGGAAGGGAATTATGGAAGGATGGAAAGGAGAGAGGAGGAAGGAAGAAAGGAAGGAATGATGAAGTAGAAAGGGAGAACAAGATAAAAAAGGGATTGGAAGGGTGGAAAGGAGAAGGAAGGAAGGAAGGAAGGAAGGAAGGAAGGAAGGAAGAAGGGAAGTATGAAATTGAAAAGAAGAACAAAAGTAGAGATTGGAAAGGAGAAGGAAAGGAAGGAAAGGAAGAAGGGAATGATGAAGTAGAAAAGGGAGAACAAGATAAAAAAGGGATTGGAAGGGTGGAAAGGAGAAGGAAGGAGGGAAGAAGGGAAGTATGTAGTTGACAGGGAGAACAAGGGGAAGAGATTGGAAAGGAGGAGGAAAGGAAGGAAAGGAAGAAGGGACTGATGAAATAGAAAATGGAGAACAAGAAGAAGAAGAAGGGATTGGAAGGATGAAAATGATGAAGAGGAGGAAGGAGAGGAAGGAGAGAATGACAGCCTTGATATTTTCCTCTTTATTCCTTTCCTTAATACTGGATGGAAAGGACAAAGAAGGAAGAAAAGGAAGAAGAGAATGATAAGCGAGGTAATGTTCTCTTTCTTCCCTTCCTCAATACCGGATGGAAGGACAAGGACGGAAGGAAGGAAGGGAAGAAGAGAAAACCTGATACTGTTCTCTTTCTTCCCTTCCTCAATACCGGATGGAAGGACAAGGACGGAAGGAAGGAAGGGAAGAAGAGAAAACCTGATACTGTTCTCTTTCTTCCCTTCCTCAATACCGGATGGAAGGACAAGGACGGAAGGAAGGAAGGGAAGAAGAGAAAACCTGATACTGTTCTCTTTCTTCCCTTCCTCAATACCGGATGGAAGAACAAAGAAGGAAGGAAAGGAAGAAGAGAATGATAAACGTGGTAATGTTCTCTTTCTTCCCTTACTCAATACCGGATGGAAATGACGAAGAGAAGGAGGGAGAGGAAGAAGAAGACAACGTTAATATTTCTCCTCTTCTTCCCTTCCTTAATACCGGATGGAAGGACAAGGACGGAAGGAAGGAAGGGAAGAAGAGAAAACCTGATACTGTTCTCTTTCTTCCCTTACTCAATACCGGATGGAAATGACGAAGAGAAGGAGGGAGAGGAAGAAGAAGACAACGTTAATATTTCTCTTCTTCCCTTCCTTAATACCGGATGGAAGGACAAGGACGGAAGGAAGGAAGGGAAGAGGAGAATAATATACTTGACACTACTCTCCTTCTCCTCTTCGTAAATACCGAATGAGAAAGACAACGGATGAAGGGAAGGAAGAAGAGAAAGATAAACTAATATCATTCTCTTCCTCCTCTTCGTTAACAGTATATGGAGAAGACAAGGAAGATAAGGAAGAAGAAAAAGATAATATTGATTCTTTCCTCTTTCTCGCCTTCCTTAACACCATCAGCTCTCTCGTTCTATGGTAGAATTATAAGACTTTTTTCATTTCTCACATCAGCTATTTCTAAAGGCCAAAGAGGGGGTCAGTCGGGTTCTAATGAGTGTTTCTTTAGGTTCACGGCACAGAAGAAGGGTCAAACTACCACCAGGGCCATAAAACTACTCCTGGAAATGCCCAAAACTCCCACGAAAAGCCTTGTCAAATATGTGTACTTGGGCGATGCGTGCTGACTTCTGGTAAACTGGTACACTTTTTTTTTCTTCCTCGTGAATGACGCAAACCACCTCTTTCCTAAACGTTGTCAACCACACCACCACTACCAAGACAACCACCACCACCACCACTACATTACCGGTATAGTCTTCCTTCTGTTCTTCGTGACGTCAAACTCCCTCCTGCTTCTGAACGCTCGCTGTCTCGTGCCATAAATGTTCCGTGCAGTCCTGTCAACCTGATGCGTTTCTTTCACTCAGTGCTAATAGGTGTGCAGTTTCATCCCCTCCTCCTCCTCCTCCTCCTCCTCCTCCTCCTTCCCTTCTGTTCCTTTCTCTTAATCTTCTACCCGAGTTTAATCTCATAAGACTTTCCATTGTTACACCAAGCATGTCTGAAGGTTGCGTTCAGTCCTGTTAACCCGGGGCATTTCTTTCCGTCATGTTAATACGTGTGGAGCTTCATCCCTTTCTTCCTCCTCCCCTTCCATTCCATTATGTTTCTTCCTCTCCCCTTTCCTTTCCTTCCCTTCCCTTCCATTCCTTTCCTTTCCTTTCCTTTCCTTTCCTTCCTTCCTTCCTTTAACTTCCCTTCCCTTTTCTTCCATTTTCTTTTCTTCCCTTCCCTTCCCCATTCCCTTCACTTCCATTCCCTTCCCTTCCCTTTCCTTTCCTTTCCTTTCCTTTCCTTCCCTTCCCTTCTCTTCTCTTCTCTTTTCTTTCCTTCCCTTCTCTTCTCTTTACTTCCCTTCCCTTCCTCTTCTAATTAAGCACAACCTCACAGAGTTTCCATTCTACGGGTCAAATTCTTAGACATTTCAGCGCCCAAGCTACATTTGACAAGGCTTTCGTATGAGTTTTGAGCATTTCCAGGGGTAGTTTTATGACCCTTCTGGCAGTTCGACTCTTCTTCTGTACCATGAACCCAAAACAAACACTCATTAGAACCCGATTGCTCTCCTTTTTGGCCTTTGGGAATAGTTGATGAGAGGCGGAGGCGTCAGGGCATACCGATTTTCTACCGAGCAAATTTTCGCCGCTCCCTCAAGACGGACATTTCCAGCAAGGAGAAGAAAGAAAAAATTATCCCACGGACCAGGACGAGGACAAATGTGCTTCATAATGTGTTAATGTATGCAAATGACAGAGGGATTAATCACGGCTGTATGGTGGTGGTGATGGTAGTGGTGGTTGTGGTGGTGGTGGTAGTGTTGATAGTGGTGGTGGTACTTGTAGTGATGATGGTGGTGGTGGATATGGTGGTGGTGGTGGTGACAGACAGATATCTTTTTTTTTTTTAAACATCGTCTTAGTATTTATTACGTTATGTGCCTAGTTTGTCTTTTAATTCCACTTTCAGGACGGAGGTTTTTTTTTAAAGCAAAGGAGACAGTTCAAGGGCATAAAAAGAAAACAATAATGAAAAAAAAAAAGCCCGCTACTTACTGCTACTAAAAAGAGTGCAGAGGAGTGGCCGAAAGAGAGGTCAATTTCGGGAGGAGAGGTGTCCTGATACCCTCCTCTTGAAGTTTGCTAGAAGTGTTTGATTTTCACAGGTAGTCGACATACTGCAAACTCAGTCGAAAAAGTCATAAAAAATTAACAAAACTAAGTAACTACGCCTTGAAAAATGGGTCGAGAGAAACAAACCAGCCACACTATTGCTGGAGACTGATGCGACGTTTAGATGAGGTGAGGGTGAGTGAAGGACCCGCCGCGCCCTGCCAGTACGGACGAATTACAAAGGGTGGCTAGTGTTCCCGCTGCAGCTCAGACCATTCCTTGGATCTTATATATACTACCCTGCCGCTGAGACACTATAGCCCTGCACCCCACCCTGCCACCCTGCCGATGAGACCTTCCTGCCTCTTCCTCTTTTTCTTCTTCTTCTTTTTTTCATCTCCTTCTTTTCCTTCTTCTTCTTCTTCTTCTTCTTCTTCTTCTTCTCTTCTACATCCTCCACCTCCAGCTCCTCCTCCGCCTTTACTCTTTCTCGTTCTCCTCCTCCAACCTCTCTTTTTCCTCGTCCTCCTCCTCCACCTTCCATTTTTCCTCCTCCTCCTCCGCCTTCTCTTTTTCCTCATCCTTCTCCTCCACCTTCTCTTTTTCCTCCTCCTCCTCCTCCACTTTCCATATTTTTCCTCGTCGTCCTCCACTATCTCCTCTTTTTTCTCGTCCTCCTCCTCCACCATCTCTTTTTCCTTCTCCTCCTCCTTCTCCTCCTCCTCCTCGCCTCCTTCACCCTTTAAGAGGCTTGGGCGGGGACAGTCGCGTCCCTGGATATCGAAAAGACGCGGCGGCCGTCCCATAAAGTGACGCTCCGGCAGATTACACGGCGATGGACGGGAAGGTTGGACGGGCAGGCTGGAAGGAAAGGTGGGGAAGAGGGCTGGACGGGAAGGCGGGAGGGGAAGTTTGACGGGAAGACGGAGTGGGAGGCGGGAGGAAGGCGGCGAGAGGCATGAACGGCGGCTATTTGGACACCTCGTGAACCCGTTGCGCAGGTAGTAAGCAGATTAAAAAGACATAGAATAAAAGGATTGAAGTTAAAGTGACCCTCGGAAATATTAAAGACGGACAGACGAAGAAGTGAAACCGGCGGAGTGAAAAGGTCGCGGTGAGAGGCAGGCACGGCGGCTCTTTAGACACCTCGCGAACCAGTTATGGAGGTCGTGAGCAGATTAAAAGGAGACGTAGAATTAAAGGATTGGAGTTTAAGTGATTCCCCGCTAGATTACAGACGGACGGAATTGCAGGGAGAGGCTGGAACGGCGGCTTTTCAGGAACCTCAAGATCTCGTTACGTAGGTAGTGATCAGTTTAAAGAGCTGCAGAGTTAAGAGATTGGAATTTAAGTGACTCCGCCGCGTTACAGACTTATAGAAGGAAAAGTGAACGTGAGGGGCAAGAAGACGGCTTTTTAGACACTTCATGAAGCTATTGTAGTAGTGGGCAGATTTAAAAGGATGAGAGAGAAGGGAAGAAGTGAGAAGATTGATAAATATTGGAGTTTAAGTTACCCTCCGCCAGATTACAGACTTATAGAAGGAAAAGTGAGGGTGAGAGGCAGGAACGACGCATTTTTAGATACCTCATGAACCCATTTGCAGGTAGGGGGCAGATTAAAAAGGATGAGAGAGAAGGGAAGAAGTGGAAAGATTAAGGCTTGTAAGACTGGATTACAGACTTACAGACGGAGAATTGAAGGCGAAAGGCTAGAACGACGCAGTTTCAGACACCTCATGAACCCGTTACGCAGGCAGTGAACAGTTTAAGGAGTTGGAGAGAGAATTGAAGCACTGAAGTTAGAGTGAGTGACTCCGGTAGATTACAGACGTGAAAGTGAAACCGTAGCAGAGAAAGGGTTGTGGTGAAAGGCAAGATGTTGCCCATGTTGAAAATAAAAGACGCAACCGTTCCGTAAGATGACTCTCGACAGCGTTAGCTAAAAGGATCGAAGTAGGAAATGGAAAGGTTGAAATGAGCCCGGACGATAAAAGGCAAAAAGGTCTCCCTATCGAAAGGAAATGACACGACCGTTCTCTAAAATTACTTGACCGCGTTGCAGATCTCTAAAACTGAAAGGATCGGAGTAGCAGGAGAGGTAAATGTAGGGAAAGAAAGATTGAAACGGAGTCTGGACGGTGGAAGGCAAAAAGTTCTCCCTGTCAAAGAAAAAACGCCACAATTATTCCAAGACTGTACCGCGTAAACTGAAATGATCGAAGTGGCAGTAGTGGTGAGTACAGGAAAGGGAAAATAAGGTTGAAATGAGCCTCATCGGTGGAAGTTCGAAAAGTTCTCCCTCTCGAAAGTACAAGCCTCAAACATTCTATAAAATGACCCTCAAATGCGTTAACTAGGATTGAAGTAGCAGTAGCGGTGAATGTGGGAAAGGAAAAGAGAGGTTGCAATGAGCCTCGACGGTTGAAGTTCAAAAGTTCTCCTTCAGGAAAGTATAAGTCTCAAACAGTTTAAAATGATCCTCAAACGCGTTAACAAAAAGGATTGGCGTAGCAGTGGCAGACGTAAGCGACGGTAAGAAAAAGTTTGAAATGAGTCTGCACGGTGAAGCGAAGGAATGTGCAAGGAAGGAAAGGAAAAGAAAAGATTGAAATAAGCCTGGACAATGAAAAGACGAAGAGTTCTCCCTACCGAAACTATGAAACCACAATCGTTCTATGACTCTCGACCGCGTTAAGTAAAAGGATCGAAGTAGTGGCGGCAGACGCGGTAAATGCAGGAAAGGGGAAAAAAAGATTAAAATGACCCTGGACGATGGAAAGACGAACAGTTCTCCCTACCGAAACTATGAAGCCACAATCGTTCTGACTCTCGACCACGTTAAGTAAAAGGATCGAAGTAGAAGACGCGGTAAATACAGGAAAGGGAAAGAGAGATTGAAATGAACCTAGACAATGAAAAGACGAAGAGTTCTCCCTACCGAAACTACGAAGCCACAATCGTTCTTTGACTCAACCGCGTTAAGCAAAAGGATCGAAGTAGAAGATCCGGTAAATGCAGGAAAGGAAAAGAAAGGTTGGAATGAGCCTGGACGATGGAAAGACGAAGTTCTCCCTATCGAAACTACGAAGCCACAATCGTTCTGACTCTCGACCACGTTAAGTAAAAGGATCGAAGTAGAAGACGCAGTAAATGCAGGAAAGGGAAAATAAGAGATTGAAATGACCCTGCTATCGAAACTATGAAGCCACTATCGTTCTATGAGTCTCGACCGCGTTAGTAAAAGGATCGAAGTAGCGGCGGCAGACGCGGTAAATGCAGGAAAGGGAAAGAAAGGTTGGAATGAGCCTGGACGTTGGAAGGCGAAATCTCCCTATCGGAAAGACGTGGCGGTCATGAGATCAGTCACGAGCGGCTCACAGAACGATAGCAGTAAAAGGGTTGAGGAGGAGGAGGAGGAGGAGGAGGAGGAAGGTCATACAGGGCGAGAAAATGGAGGTGAACGAGGAAGACAAAGACGAAGACGAGAACGAAGGGGGAAGAGGAGAAAGAGGGAAAGAAAAAGAAGGTGGAAGAAATTAAGATGGAACGAAAGAAAGAAAGCGAAAGAAGGAAAGAAAGCAAGAAAAAACGAAAGAAAAGGAATCAGAGAAGGAAAGGAAGGATGAAAGGAAGAAAGAAAGAAAGCAAGAAGCAACGAAAGAAAAGAAATTAAACAAAGAAAGAAAGAAAGGAATTAAAGAAAGAAAGAAAGAAACGAAAGGAATTAAACAAAGAAAGAAAGAAAGAAAAGGACTTAAAGAAAGAAAGAAAGAAAGGGATTTAAAGAAAGAAAGAAAGAAAGAAAAAGAATTAAAGAAAGAAAGAAAGAAAAGGAGTTAAACAAAGAAAGAAAGAAAGAAAAGGAATTAAAGAAAGAAAGAAAGAAAGAAAAGGAATTAAACAAAGAAAGAAAGAAAAGAAAGAAAAAATAAGGAAACGAAAGAAGGAAAAACAAAGATAGACAAAAACAAGATAGAAGGAGAGGTAAGATATCTGATAAAAACAAGAAAGAAAGAAAACAATAGAATGAAAACAAAGAAGAAAAGATAAAACAAGACACAAGGAAAGAGAAAAGAGATCTGCTAAAACAACCATCAGGAAAGACGAAGAAAACACACAAGGCCAAGCAAGCAGGTGGGGGGTAGAAGGGAAGAAAAACATTGATAGACCAAGACCGGGCTAAGCAGACCCACCAAACAGCCAGCACAGGAGCAGAGGATGAAGAGGATAACTACGGCTTGTGTTCTCAGACGCTTTCGACTCCCACACCAACGATTTCCTAAGGCCACGAAGAAGATTGGTCGGGTTCTCATAGGTGTTTATCTCGTTCATGGTACAGAGGCCTAGTTAAACCATCCCTAGACTCATAAAATTACACATGGAAATACCAACAACAACCTCAGCCTTATCTTATGTGAGTATGCCAGCATTCTCAGACGCTATCGACTCTCTGAACTATTTCCAAAGGCCACGAAGAAGATTAGTCGGGTTCTCACGAGTGTTTATCTCGTTCATGGTACAGAGGCCTTGTTAAACTATCACTAGGCTCATAAGACTATCCATGGGAACATCAACACAACAACCTCCGGGAAAGCCTTATCAAACGTAGGTGTGTAAGCCCTGGAACGTTTGAGAGTATGGGTCTAAGGGTACAGGAGCAAGGGTTATAAGGGCAATTTAGGGGACATATGCCATAGCCGTGCGTGGTCTCGGCTCTCATCCCCCTCACATCGGCCCTTGAGTCGTTACAGCGTGCCTCTGCCCTTCTGTCAGTCCCTCCTCGCGGCCTTCACTGTTCAATGGATATGAGAGCCGCCTGGCCGTCCCTCGCAGACTATTAAAAGGGCCATTACAGCCACTAATGAACTCAGGCAGGTGACGGAAGGGAGCACATTGGAAAAGGCGCGTCCAGCAACGTTATTATGCAGGCAAGATGGGAAGCTCTGGAGGACGCGGCGGGGAAGGAAAAGAAGAAAGGAAATTCGGGTGAGCGTTGAAGATAGGGAGGTGGAAAAGAAATGAGTGAAGGAAAGTATGAGAGATTGAAGATAAGGGAGAAAAAGGGAAAAAATAGAGGGAGAGAAAGGCTTAAAAAAGGAAGATAGGGAGAAACAGGGAATGAAAAGGAGGAAGGAGATTTTGGTGAGGGTTGAAAATAGGGAGGAGAAAATACGAGTAAAGGAAAGTATGAGACATTGAAGATAAGGGAGAAAGAAGGAAGAAATAGAGGGAGGGAAAGGCCAAAAAAAAAAGGAAGATAGGGAGGCAGGGAAGGAAAACAAGGAAGGTAAATCAGGTGTACGTTGGGAGAAGGAGAGAGGAGAAAAGGAGAGAAAGAAAAACTAAGAAAAGAAAGGAAAGGATGGAAGGATGGTAAGGAGGGAAGGAAAGGCCGGGGACATTGACTAGGGAAAAAGATGGAAGGAAAAGAGGAAAGAAAGGCTAGGAACGATAAAGATAGGGAGAACGAGGGAAAGAAAAAAGTGAAGGAAAAGCTAGTAAAGAAAGATAGGGAGACAGAGGAAGGAAAAGCGAGAAGGAAAGTCCGTTGAGCAAAGAAAAGAGGGAGAAAGATGAAGGAAAAGAAGGAAGTCTAGGAACAAGGAAGACAGGGAGAAAGAGAGAGGAAAAGATAGAGACTAATAAGGAAAATAAGAAGAAAGAGGAAAGAAAAAAGGAAAATTAAGGAAGGGGAAAATGAAGTTAGGGGGACGAAAGATTATGAACAGAGGAGATAAGGAAAAGAAGGAAGAAAACAAGGAAAATAAGGAGAAAAAGAGGAAGGAAAAGAAGGAAGGGAAGAACGGGAACATTGAAGATAAGAAGAGAGAGAAAAAGAAAGCAAGGAAAATAAGGAAAAAGAGAAAGGAAAAGAAGGAAGGGAAGAACGGGAACATTGAAGATAAGAAGAGGGAGAAAAAGAAGGCAGACCTTGGAACACCTGATGATAGGGAGAAGGATGAAGGAAATGGGAGGGGAGATAAAGAAGGGGTTGAAGGTAATGGGAAGGGAGAAAGAAGGGGGTGAAGGGGGTGTAGATAATGGAAGGGGTGAGGATGAAAGGGGCGGGAAAGAATGAAAGGGGAGGGAGGTAATGGGGGAGATAAAGATGGAGAGAAGAGAATGGGAGGGGAGAGAAAGAGGAGGAAAGAGAAGAGAGGGAAAGGGAAGGAATAATGGAGAGAGAGAGAGAGAGAGAGAGAGAGAGAGAGAGAGAGAGAGAGAGAGAGAGAGAGAGAGAGAGAGAGAGAGAGAGAGAGAGAGAGAGAGAGAGAGAGAGAGAGAGAGAGAGAGAGAGAGAGAGAGAGAGTAAAGTAAGCACGAATCCCACTGTTTTCCAATTCAGCAGATTTAAACACACACACACACACACACACACACACACACACACACACACACACACACACACAGGTAAAACGGACGGAAGGGAAAGAGAGAAAAAAAAGAAGAAATGGAATACAGCCGTGGAAGAAAAAAAACAAAGGGAGACAGAAAAACAGAGAGAGGAAAGGAAGAGAAAAATGGAGGTAGAAGAAGGTAATGGAAGGGAGGAAGATAATGGGAAGGGGAGGAAAAATGAGGAAATAGCGAAAGGGATGGAAAGGGATAAAAAGGGAGAGGGAGAATAAAGAGGAGGGGAGGAGAAAACTGCAAGAAGGTAAATTACTAAGGGAGAGAAAAATGAAGGAGGGAAAGGGAGAGAAGGTAATGGGTGGGGAGAAAAAAAGGAAGGAGGAAAAAAACGAGATAATGGAAGGAAATGGGAAATGAAAAAATAAAGAAGAGAATATACAGAGAATGAAGGCAAAAAAAGATGATAAACGAAGAGAAAACGAAAGAAAAAGAGGAAAGGAAGAAAAAGGAAAGGAGGAAAAACGAGATAAAGGGAGGAAAGGGAGAATGAAAGAGTAAAGAAGAGAATAAAAAGGAGAGAATATAAAGAGAATGAAGGAAGGAAGGAAGGCAAAAGGAAGGCTGATAAACGAAAGGCGAAAGAGAGAAGGAAAAAGGGAGAGTGACGAATGAGGAAGAGGAAAGACACGATAAATAAGGGACGAAAAGGGAAGAGAGAGAGAGAGAGAGAGAGAGAGAGAGAGAGAGAGAGAGAGAGAGAGAGAGAGAGAGAGAGAGAGAGAGAGAGAGAGAGAGAGAGAGAGAGAGAGAGAGAGAGAGAGAGAGAGAGAGAGAGAGAGAGAGAGAGAGAGAGAGAGAGAGAGAGATTTTTTTTTTTTTTTTTTTTTAGTTTTTTTCACGAGCTCGATATTGAGGGAAGCGATTTCGTTATTTTTTTTTCTTCAAAGCGGTTTTTCTTTTTTTGTCATTGAGCGGTGATTACCAAAACGTTCTCTCTCTCTCTCTCTCTCTCGATAATTTTTCCCTCTGCCGTTTTTTCCCTTGTACTAAATGGAAAAAAAAGGTCGCAAAGGGTGGTGGTGGTGGTGGTGGTGGTGGAGGAAGGGATTTGCAAGGCTTGAAGTGGTGATGTGTCTTTGTGGTGGTGGTGGTGGTGGTGATGTGGTGTGCTGGTGGTGGTGTGGTGAGGTTGTGTGGTGGTGATTGTGTGGTTGACGAAGCTAAGAAGAACAGAGGCGACGGTGGTGGTGATGGTGATGAAGATGGTGGTGTTGTGGCAGGAGCAGTGGTGGTGCTGGTATTGTAAGGGGTGGTGGTGGTGATGGAGGTGGTGGTCGTGACGGAAGGTGTAAATAGGTATAGACAGGAAAACAGACAGTACTCGTGTGTGTGTGTGTGTGTGTGTGTGAGAGAGAGAGAGAGAGAGAGAGAGAGAGAGAGAGAGAGAGAGAGAGAGAGAGAGAGAGAGAGAGAGAGAGAGAGAGAGAGAGAGAGAGAGAGAGAGAGAGAGTAGTAGTAGTAGTAGTAGTAGTAGTAGTAGTAGTAGTAGTAGTAGAAGTAGTAGTGTTGTTTGTAACAGTTTGGGCAAATGAGGGAAGGAAAAGTCGCAAGAAATGTGGTATTGCAATGTCTTAAGCTGTGACTCTATCTGGAATTGGACGACGAAAGGAGGAAACGAATCAGGAAGTAATGTGCTGCTGAAATCGCTTAATAAAGTGTCGATATGCCTTAATAACAAACTGTTGAAATGCCTTGACAAACTGTTGGAATGCTTTGACAAGCTGTTTAAAAGCACAAATATAATGTTAAAATGTCTGAATCAGCTGTTAAAATGCAA